>NC_133328.1:582569879-582869879 GCF_042186555.1 Aquarana catesbeiana
GATTCGGCAAAGAGGGTGAGCTGGGGGATTTGGAGGACCAGAGCAGCAAGATAGTCACCACATATATCGTCTAGGACAGGTCTTGAGTCCCCGTTCACCCCTGGTAGGCCCGAGTACCCCCAGCAGACTTAGGTAAGGACAATACTTTGGCGCTGAGGTTATTAGCCGAGATTTAGAAATAAAGGAGAGATGGGAGGGTCAGGAGTGTTCAGTACAGAGTAGCAATATGGGTGCCACTCACCTGGAGGATGCAGGGGTCATCTGTAGGTCTGAGCACTGTGGTGTCCCTGGAGGGGTTGCGGAGAACAGTGGGTGCAGAGTCCAGGAAGTAAGGATGTAATGCTGGTGAGAGGGTTGAGAGCACCAAGATAGCCGCCGAGACTAGGCCAAAACCCTGGTCCGGATTTAAGGCTGACGCTGTGCGGGGGAGCACTGTTTAGCTCAGACTCCTTTCAGGATCCTGTGCAGGGGGATCGGCTTGTATTGGGGGAGCCAGGTATCCCAGAGGCCAGATCGCAGCACTTTGAAGAGGCCGGGAGGAGCAAGATGGCCGCCGGAGCTCCGGACCAGGCCGAAGCCGCGGCCTGGATTTGGGGCTGCCGCCGTATGGATTGATTACGCTCCGTCCGAGCCTTATCCGGGAGCCCTCAGAGCAGGATCCGTGGGCGGAAGGAGAGCCAGACACCCGGGAGGCCGAGTAAGGCAGGATGGCCGCCGGTATCAAGTAGGCCTGAAGCCGCGGCCTATAGTTGCGGCTGCCGCCGCGGAGGAGCTCCGCACCGTTCGGAACGCCCGTCCAATCGAATACCTGCAGAGACAGGTCAATATATGTGCAGGGGCCTCAGGAGGTGTATCAGGCTGCTGCAGGATGATGCTGGGATCCAGGATTAATGTGGATTAAGGAGTATTGGACGGAGCTCGGGTCTTCCACGTCCCACTCCATGCTGTAGCAGGCCACGCCCCCCTGCAAGCCATGTCTTTATAAGCTGGCTTTGTACACAGGGACATAGTCATGCTGAAACATAAAAAGGCCTTCCCTAAACTGTGCCTACAAGGTTGTGCAGCGCTGGTCGATTTGCAATCTACCGCATGGTAGGTAAATTTAGTAAATTGTGTGTTAGGAAGGTTAAAAGTTCGCCTCTGTTCCAGCTTGGCTGACATTGTGGGTGTTTCCGTGCTGACCCGTGGGTGTCGCTGTTACCACTGGTCAGGGTTGGAAAGGCAATGTGTTGAAGCATATGGATGCGCCTCTGTCCCGGAGGCACGCTCGGTGGAGGTGGTCCTCCGAGTTGCATTCTGGGCGAGGGTATTTATGGGACAGACGCCATTTTTTGGGGTTCATTTTACAGCTACCTGCTGGCCCTCCTGGCCGACAGGTATGCGTTAAGGAGCTACCTCGTGGTCCTCCGTCCGGGAGGCCCGTGATACAGCAGCGCAGGGGTGGGTCCAGAGGCTTGTCTGGAGCCTGCCATAGCGGCCGAGGAATGGTCCTGAGCTGTCGGTCCCGTGTGACGAAGCTGGACAACCGAGGAGATCCCAGGGGAGGACCCGTCTTGGAGAGATCACGCAGCGTGCTGGTCTATAGAGGGGCCTTGTGACTCGGTTGGAGGACGTGTCCAAAAGTAGCTATACAGCATAGTGTTGCCGACTCGGCTTAAAGGTTCAAGCACTGTGACTGACTTTCACTACAGCAAATCTATACATCCTGTGGCAGAGGATCGTACGGATTTTATTTCCAAACAAGTCTGTGGCAGAGACTTTGATTTGTGCTGCGTACTGGCTGCTAGACCGGTGAGAGAGGCCTATCCAGACGAGCAAGGAGTGTGTCCCACAAGGGGAGCGCATTTCAATTAGTGTTTGAATTATACCAAGACCTTTTGCCAAGAGAACCCTTTCAGAGAATATTTGAGTTTCTTCTGCGAGTCTCCTTTCTACCTCTTTCCTGCTACTTCCGTAGTCGTTTGTTTAATAAAGCATTGAAAACGTACTCCAGTGTTGGTGCGTGTGTTGTCCAGGAGTAAACTCAACGGAACCCTAGACCCGTTGCCGGTGAAACAGAGGGAAGCAAATAGAAGGTAATAGACCCGCTTAAACCAGCAGCTCCACCGAGAGTTAGTGCTACAGTTGTAAGCAAACATTTGTCTTTGTATGATGTAGCAGTAACAGCATCCTTCACTGGAGACCTCTGAAGTCAATAACTTGGAGGGTGTCCTCATCCTTTTGGCCTTTTATGGTATTAACACTATGGATTTAAACATGCAGAAAACAAATCGTTTTGGCATCAGCCTTGGTGTAAGATGAAGCAAATTAAAATGAATGGAGACCGCTGCATCAATGCCTACAGTCACCACTGCCCATGCTCATTAGTTCAATGCAAACTGAAGCCAATGCCCCGATTTGTGCTTTTTTAGGCATTCACTTCAGCATTCCATATTTGCTTCTGTGGATGTTCAGTTGGCTGTGTAAAAAAGGCCCTGAGCATCCCATCATAACAGAACCTAATTATATTAATTCCAGTTTCTTCCTGCAATAACTTGCAGCTAGGTGATGCTGTTAAGTTAGCAAAATAATGTTCATTTATTAAGTTATATGGAGCCGAATATAAACTTTAAACCTTTATAAAACCCAATAAACAATTTAAACCTTTCCCTTCTAGGCAATGCCTCCCACTATACAATTTAGGTTGCTAAACCAATTTAGTTATTTCATACAGCTAAAGTATGAGTAGTGAGGAGCTCTGGAGTGCTTGGATCCTCAACTGAACCCAATTGAGTGGGCCCTCTAGAAAGCTGTCGCTGTACTGGGCCAATCATAAGCAGCTGAGGCATTTTTCACCCTGCAGTCAGTTGTGGGGCAGGTAATGCCCCAGCCATAGATGATTGGCTCAGTAGAGTAACAGCCTCCTGGTGGGCTCGCTCACTTGGATTTAGACTAGTATCCAAACACGCTGGAGCTCATCACTAATTACAAGGAAAATACTGGGAAGAATATGGAAGGGATGATTTTTTACCAAATACTGAACTCCAGGTATGATTTTTATTGCTTACCTACATTGGTGTAAGCTGTAAGTGTGCATATCTCATACCTAAATAACTACTGGGGAAGCTGACAATCACTGTAGTAGTCATGCTACTACAGTGATAGCCGTGATCTTCCAGGTCCTGTGCGAAATGTGTTTTTTCCTATGCACATTGACCACTAGCAGTCGATTGCTTGCTACTGCCACCATTCACAGAAAGCCTTGTATTTTTTTCAATGAATACAAGTCATTCTCTGATTGGATGAAGTGGAGATCATTACTCCCCCGCCCCTCCTCTTCACCTTGTCAAATCAGAGAAGGCCTTGTATTCATTTAAAAAAATACAAGGCGTTCTGTGAATGGTGGCAGTGCTGACGGAGCAAGCCCTGTGGTCAGTGTGCAGATGGGAAGCCGCTTGGCACATGACCTGGAAGACTGTAGCTATCACTGTAGTAGTACCAGCTACTACAGTGATTGTCAGCTTTCCCAGTGACCCCTCTGGTGTGAGTTTTGGATACTTACCGTACATTCGTCCAAGCTGGACCAATGTAAGTATGCAATAAAGAGTTCGGCTTTAGAGGCCATTATATGCTACTAATGTGATTATTAATGATAGAGGAGGCAGCTGCCTTCAGATGAATCTTTCAAACTTGCAAACTTTACAGGAGCAAGAACATGTTGCTCTGCGGGGAGATATTGTGTGTCAGCAGCTTTGTAAGTCAGAAAGAAAAGTCTGCTGTCATTACACAATATACAAACTCGCACATACACATACAGTATTCTACATTTTATACGGAGGCCTGCAGCAAACAGACTAATACCATACAACCAACCCACAATTTATGTGCTGATTCACATGCAGGCAAGGCGGTTGTAGGCTGGCAGCCTTTCACTGTACTGAATAGACCTACACAACAGCCTTGATAATCTTGGCTTAGGGAATGTGGAGATGCATCGTGGGAAATGTTCTATTCATTCTATTCTTTTACAGCACTGAACTATACCTGACAAGGCAGAATTGTTCTTTTCAGCTTGAGCATGTGTACTGAATGGACACTTTCAATAGCACTTGTGTCTGCCAACATTTTAGTGGGTCTGCACTGAAAAAAAAGATACCACGAGTTGAAAGAGTGCAAGTGTTATTTAAATGTAGTAAAGGATTAGCTCCTTACATGGCAATATACACAGATTGCAGTAGGTCCATTTGAAGCAAGAAGCTTTAGACGCTCCCTTTAGTGCTTTGGTCCACAACTACAGTGCCTTGAAAAAGTATTCACTCCCCTTGAAATTTTCCACATTTTGTCATGTTACAACCAAAACGTAAATGTATTTTATTGGGATTTTATGTGATAGACCAACACAAAGTGGCACATAATTGTGAAGTGGAAGGAAAATGATAAATGGTTTTCAAAATTTTTGACCAATAAATATGTGAAAAGCGTGGCGTGCATTTGTATTCAGCCCCCTTTACTCTGATACCCTAACTAAAATCTAGTGGAACCTTCAGAAGTCACTTAATTAGTAAATAATCTCAGTATAAATACAGCTGTTCTGTGAAGCCCTCAGAGGTTTGTTAGAGAACCTTAGTGAACAAACAGCATCATGAAGAGCAAGGAACATATCAGACAGGTCAGGGATAAAGTTGTGGAGAAGTTTAAAGCAGGGTTAGGTTATAAAAAAATATCCCAAGCTTTAAACATCTCACAGAGCACTGTTCAATCCATCATCTGAAAATGGAAAGAGTATTGCACAACTGCAAACCTACCAAGACATGGCCGTCCACGTAAACTGACAGGCCGGGCAAGGAGAGCATTAATCAGAGAAGCAGCCAAGAGGTCCATGGTAACTCTGGAGGAGCTGCAGAGATCCACAGCTCAGGTGGGAGAATCTGTCCACAGGACAACTATTAGGCCTCTTTCACACGGATGATCCGTATGTCCGTTTTTCATCCATCCGTTTTCGGATGAAAAACGGACATACATTCATCCCTATGGAGCGTCGGATGTCAGCGGTGACATGTCCGCTGACATCCGACCCGCTCCGATCCGAAAAGTGTAACGGAGGAAAAACCTACTTTTTCCTCCGTTTTCGGATCGGATCGGATGACGACGGACACTACGGACCGTCATCATCCGATCCCCCCATAGGGGAGAGCGGCGCTCTGACAGGTCCGTCGCTGCACAGTGTGCAGCGATGCACCTGTCATCTTCCTGCTCAGCGGGGATCGGCGGAGCTATCCCCGCTGAGCAAGCGGATGTTCACGGGGCGGATCATGACTGATCTGCCCCGTGTGAAAGAGGCCTTAGTCGTACACTCCACAAATCTGGCCTTTATGGAAGAGTGGGAAGAATAAAGTCATTGTTGAAAGAAAGCCATAAGAAGTCCTGTTTGCAGTTTGTGAGAAGCCATTTGGGGGACACAGCAAACATGTGGAAGAAGGTGCTCTGGTCAGATGAGACCAAAATTTAACTTTTTGGCCTAAAAGCAAAACGCTATGTGTGTCAGAAAACTAACACTGCACATCACCCTGAACTCACCATACCCACCGTGACACTTGATGGTGCTAGCATCATGTTGTGGGGATGCTTTAGTTCAGCAGGGACAGGGAAGTTGGCCAGAATGGATAGAGCCAAATACAGGAAAATCTTAGAAGAAAACCTATTAGAGTCTGCAAAAGACTTGAGACTGGGTTGGAGGTTCACCTTCCAGGAGGACAACAACCCTAAACATACAGCCAGAGCTACAATGGAATGGTTTAGATCAATGCATATTCATGTGTTAGAATGGCCCAGTCAAAGTTCAGACCTAAATCTAATTGAGAATCTGTGGCAAGAAAATTGCTGTTCACAGACGATCTCCATTCAATCTGACAAAGCTTGAGCTATTTTGCAAAGAAGAATGGGCAAAAATGTCACTCTCAAGATGTGCAAAGCTGGTAGAGACATCCCAAAAAAGACTTGCAGCTGTAATTGCAGTGAATGGTGGTTCTACAAAGTATTGACTCAGGAGGGCTGAATACAAATGACCCCCACGCTTTTCACATATTTATTTGTAAAAAATGTTGAAAACCATTTATCATTTTCCTTCCACTTCACAATTATGTGTCTCTTTGTGTTGGTCTATCACATAAAATCCCAATAAAATACATTTACGTTTTTGGTTGTAACATGACAAAATGTGGAAAATGTCATGGGGTATGAATACTTTTTCAAAGCACTGTACAAAAGAATCCTTGCCAGAGTGAAATATATCCAGCCTTTATATTACCTGGTAGCTTGCTGGGCATCTGCACTGTGCCTGCATGCTCTCATTATAGGGAAAAAAAATGTTATTCTTGTTTGTATGTTTGCAAGTTTATAAAATGTCACTTTTGTAATACCTGAATAAAAAATACAAAGTGTTCCAGAAATAAAAAATTGAAACAGGAAAGTGCATTCTGGTCTTTCTAATATGACAGGTTAGCAGTAACTGATCAATGGTACATTTACACAATGGAGTTGATTTACAAAAGGCAAATAGACTGTGCACTTTGCAAAGTTCAGTTGCTCCAGAGCTTAGTAAATTAGCAGAAACTCTGCTGACTTCTATCATTCAATCACGTGCAAGCAAAAATGCTCTTTTTTTATTTTCCTTGCACGTGATTGGGTATTCTTTGCAAAGTTAAGCTTTACCTCATTTACTAAGCTCTGGAGCAACTGCACTTACAGAATGCAACTGTAGTTTTCAAAGTGCAGCTTAGTTGCCTTTATTAAATCAACCCCGCTGCCTATCTTTAGTTCATACTTTGTGCAAAACTCTAAAGCTGGCCATACACCAGTAGAATTTCATTCAATTTTCTAACAATTAGTGGAATTAAATCAATGTTTTTTTTTCAGCTGTAGTGATAAAGCAGGATGAAAAAAATGTTTTGTGAACAATGTTTAATAAGTCTGGGTTTCCATTCAAATTGTAGGTCTGGTTGAAATTTTATGGGCTTTTGAATGAAATCAGTTGACTCAATGATGACAAGAAAGAATGTTTGCCAAATTATTTTTCTACAGCCGTTCGAAAAAAAATATAATCGTGTATGGCCAGCTTAGAGCAAAACTTCACTCTCTCAATCAATATTGACTCTTTTTAATCCTTATGCTGCTAGCATTAGTAAACACATGGGAAAGTATATCATATTTATGTAGAGCTTACCCCAGCAGAAGCTGCCTGGTATGATTGGTTCTCTGTTTTGCCACGTAAACCGCTCCGTCTGTCCCCTGTGACACACATGGTTATATAATTTAGGTATTAGTATGCTATTATACTGTATTAGCATACAGGAAATAGGCCACTGGCTGCTTGATGGTAAATAAAGTAAATATATTATTTCAGGTCAAGCAAAATGCAATGCACAGAACAATAAACAAGTTAATGAATATACTAGATTAACTGATGGGTATACTAGCCTCGACTATGGCAGTTGACTTAAACCACAATAAGGCTAAACCACATTAAATTGGTATATACTGCACAAGCAAGAACAACATCATCATGAAAAGCATGAATGGCACAAAGACAAGTCTTACTGTAACTTTTGGCAGTAACTATTCAAAATGTCCTCAAGTGCATTCTGCGCATACACTCCTAAGAGTGGGTGGGTGCACATGTCCCTAAGAAGGGGTAGCCCCAGGGATGGCTGTAAAGTACCTGGCACCTGATTAACAAATTTAAGCCAACTAACGTTGGGGCCCATCTGTACAGTGGTGTACTTGTTACTGTCTTCTTAAACTATGTGCAGTGGATGACTTTTGGGTGAATACGTAAGGACAGTCTCTACTGTTATTAAAGCTCTTTTGACCATACTTCTTCTGTAGGTTACAATAGTGCACTTAGTTCTGCACTGCTGTGACCCAGATGCCATACCACAGAGCCTGTACAGTTTGAAAACAGCGTGGCTGTGCTGGGCTTTGTCCACACAGCTGTATGATTCATTAACAGTGTCCCATAAATGAATGCCTACAAGTATCGTCAGCCATTGTGGTTGACAGCTTGTAGTTCTCCATGAACTAAGAGCTCACCGGTGAGCGCTCTTATAGTCCATTCATCTTCCTGCTCTCAGGCAATTGCCTGTCTGTAGGAGGTACAAACAGACAGCTATGCTGAGAGTCTGCAGGAGCCTGAGATTTGACCCAGGTGCAATGCTCTGTAGGCTCCTTAGAAGAAAAAAAAAAATTTTTTTTACCAGCAAAAAAACTTGCATTTATTTTTATTTTTTTAAGGTGAATTTAGCCTTTAAATGCAACAGAGAAAAATCTGGTATTCTGTCTTGTCAGACAGGGCTGTGCTGTTTGACAGAGCTGTGTAACTCTCAGAAATGGATACACAAAAATGCAAATCTTTTGGCAGGTACAACAACTCTTTTACAGTATATATATTTAAAATAACTGTTTTCCTTGAGGTCAGTTTTATATTATGTCTTTCTTCCTGAATTTAAAGTGGTTGTAAAGGCAGAAGGTTTTTTTATCTTAATGCATTCTATGCATTAGGATAAAAAGCCTTCTGTGTGCAGCAACCCCTCTCGGCCCCACTAATACTTACATACTTACCTGAGCTTCCACTCGATACAGTGATGTTGCAGGAGAGATTTGGCTGTCCGGGACTCTCCCTCCTCATTGAGACAGCAGCGAAGTGCCATTGGCTTCTGCTGCTGTCAATCAAAGTCAGTGAGCCAATGAGGAGAGAGAGGGGGTGGGGCTGGGCCAAAGCTCCATGTCTGACTAGATACAGGGACCTGTGGCTCGGCTCAGGTGCCCCCATAGCAAGCTGCTTGCTGTGGGGGCATTCAACAGGAGGGAGAGGCCAGGTTTACAGAAGAGGGACCTGAGAAGAGGAGGATCTGGGCTTCTCTGTGCAAAACCACTGCAACAGAGGAGGTAAGTAAAACATTTTTATTTTTACCTAAAAAAAAACAAGATTTTACAATTACTTTAAAGGATAAGTTCACTTTAAAAAAAAAAAATATTAAATGCACATTTTTTTTTTTGCAGGTAAAAAAATGTGCATTTATTTATTTTGAGTCAGGGATATGCAATTAGCGGACCTCCAGCTGTTGCAGAACTTCAAATCCTATGAGGCATAGCAAGACAGCCACAAGCATGACACCCAGAGGCAGAAGCATGACGGCACTTGTAGTGTTGCAACAGCTGGAGGTCCTCTAATTGCATATCCCTGCGTAAAGCATTGCACCAGCTTGCTGTGGGGGCACTTGACAGGAGGGAGGGCCCAGGAGTACAGAAGAGGGACCAGAGAAGAGGAGGATCTGGGCGGCTCTGTACAAAACTACTGCACAGAGCAGGCAAGGATAACATGTTTGTTATATTGAACAAAAACAAAAAAACAAGACTTTAGTATTACTTTAAACACATATGAACATGGATGCTTTGTGCGACAAGACCATTACCTGCTACTTGTTTTTTTTTTTTTTTTTAATATCTATAAATTATAGGTATGCCTAAGTTACAATGTACAATGTTATTTAGGCATTAAAGTATAACTAAAGGCAAAACTGTTTTTTTTCCCATTTTGAATAGAGTAAATAAGGGATATTTTGCCATCTATGTCCCATTGGAGAAACGTCCCTTTGCTTTCTGTTCTATGATCAAAACAGGAAGTAGAAGGAAATCCCTACATAGTAGGGCAAAACCCTGGTAGTCACCAGAACGAGAGTCCCCATTGGAATATTACCCCTCTGTTCCTGTTCAGGTGACAACCCAACGTTTGGGATTTTCTTTCACTTTCACTCTCAGTGATAAGAGGGGGAATCCCCCTAACGGTGACACAGACAGCAATAAAAACTTGACAGGTGTTCTAATCCCTCTCCACAAACTAAAAAAAGGTTATCCCTTCAGTTATACTTTAATTAATAATACGTAATGCGCTAGTCACTATTCTTAAATGCATGTGTTCTTTTGCGTAACGATCATCATTTATAGCCATGTGACAGTTGTTTACAATGCTCATTGGCTCTCCTTGCTAAAAAATAAAGAGCGCTCTGGTAGACAACTATGGTTCTAGCTCGATGAGTTGAACCAACGGCCTGCCATAATATAAGTTTTGCATGTGTGTCTAACCGATGTCGGATTGATGACATTATGGAGTGCAGCATCCACCAAGCAGTATATGAAATAATGAAGCACGTGTCAATATTTCTGATGGACTCTGGTCCCCAGGCTGTTCCTATCATGCTGTGTCACAACAGGGGAGATGAGCTGGCCAGGGTTACCTAGCAACACAAATCAGACGGTATCGGACACATTATACTTCAGGCTATAGACAGGATGGTACATGGAGCACGTGCTGCAAGGTTATATGTTCACTGCTGCCAGCTATGTTGAGGTGTGACATGTTTTTATTGAAGCCGTTGTTTATACTTGTCTGTTCACTGCTTGTTTTTTTTGTGTGCACTTTCTTTTGCAAGTTTTTGAGTGTCTATGCCTTAATTCTGCAGCTAGGTGGAGCTGTGTGTTCAAATTTTGCTAATATGGTCTAGGACAGAATGACTCCTTTTTGTAGCAAACACAAATTTCAAAATGACAGTATAGCTAAAAGCAAAACTTTTTTTTAAGTTTTGGATAGTGTAGAGATTAATTAGAACACCTATTAGGTTGTATTGCTGTCTGTGCCCCCATTAAGGAGATTCCCCCTCTCTATTAATCCTGGTTACCATTATCATTGAAATTGAAAGTAAAAAGAAAATCACAAATTTTGGGTTGTCCCCAGAAAAGTAATAGATCATTTTTGGCATACCAAATACATGGTAGTGCATTACTGTGTGTTGTGGTGTGCTGCAATGCATGTTAACTGAAGCTGTATTGCCTCTGTGGGTTGGGTGCAATGTGAAATCACTTCAATGAGCTAATGTATGCAACATACTGCAAGGTAAAGTATGTGCCTTTAACCTCTTGCCTAGTGCGCTGTAGCCGAATGACGGCTACATTGCCAGGAGGGCATCTATTGAAGCCCTCCCAGAACCCTGCCTCCCTGTGCACATCAGGAGCGCATCAGGAGAGCTCTGTGATCAATATGTCCTTCAGACACAGCTGATCATAGATTGGGGTAAAGGATCAATCACAGCGGCCCTTTACCATTTGATCAGCTGTGTCCAATCACAGCTGATCATGTTATAAACAGGATTTGACTGTGTTTGGCGGTCCTTTCCTCACACTGACAGCACGTGAGGAGTCGAGACCCAGTAAGCTGCAATCCACACAGGGGACATCTACCTGATTATCAGAACAGCCCCATCCGTGCCCATCAGTGTTGCCTATCAGTGCCCATCAGTGCTGCCTGTCAGTGCCCATCAGTGATGCCTATCAGTGCCCATCAGTGATGCCTATCAGTGCCCATCAGTGCTGCCTGTCAGTGCCCATCAGTGATGCCTGTCAGCGCCCATCAGTGCCACCTATCAGTGCCGCCTACCAGTGCTGCCTATCATTGCCCCCTATCAGTGTCCATAATTTCTGCCTATCAGTGCCCATTAGTGCCGCCTCATCAGTGCCGCCTTATCAGTTTCCATCTGTGCCGCCTCATCTTTTCTGCCTCATCAGTGCAGCCCATTAGTGTCCTTCAGTGCCCATAAGTGCAGCCTATCAGCGCACATCAGGAGGAGAAAAATTACTTATTAATACAATTTTATAACAGAAACTAAGAAAAACTTTTTTTTTTTCAAAATGTTCAGTCTTTTTTTGTTTGTTTAGCAAAAAATTTAAAACCTAGTGTTGATTAAATAAATACCACCAAAAGAAAGCTCTAACTGTGTACAAAAATTATTAAAAATTTTGTTTGGGTACAGCGTTGCATGAGCGCACAATTGTGACAGCGCTGAAAGCTGAAAATTGGCCTGGGCAGGAGGAACACATTGCACGTTTGTAAAGAACAAGCAATTTATAAACATCTGGAGCTTTTTTTTTAACCTGTGTTTTAATTGCTGCATATGTTACTTTAAAAAGCCAGGATAAAAGAAAAGTAGCAGTGACCAAAAAACAAAACAAAACATAATTACCTAAGTGTTAATTAAGCTCTGTTTAACTGGGGGTGTATCAGGGGGTGTCCTTTTCCTACATATTTTGTACTGATAGGTCTCCCTCTTTCCCATCCTAGAAAGTTGGGAGTGACGCCATAATTATTCCCCTATCCTCCCTATAACAGCTCCACCATCACTGTAGACTATTATATGAATCAGCTAGCATGACGGTCCCCTCCAATCTATCTGTCAATATCTGTCTTTTTTTCCGGTCTTAATTGTTTATCTGTTTTGTCATAGTCAGTCCTGTCAATCTTTCCATCAATAACAATTTGACTAAGTCTGTCATTTCATGTGGAAGCCTTCTACACCTTGCTGTGGACGCACAGTGTGATGATTCTTGCAATAGTGATAGTATACCAATCTATTCACCACCAAGTCCATATACATTGTCCCCTATCCCTCAAACCCTGATGAAAGGAGCAAGGTTTCACATGTGATGCTTTTGCATTAGAATAAACTTGTACCTGGTCTTTAACAACATGGTGTGGCGCTTTAATTCCAGATCTACACATTTTATGAATATCAGGCTGTCTGACTGCGTCAGTCCCATGCATTCATGTTGTGGTTTTCTCTCCAACTCCATAGGTTTGTCGTTATGTGTCCATCTGCCTATGAGGCTGTGCTGATCCATCTGTCCACAATCCACTCAGTGCCTCAACATCCTTTTTTTAGCCTGTGTAGAACAAAGAGAAATAGAGTAATGGGACTTTTAGATGCTGAAACCTCCTATTGGAATAATACCTGACACAGTGATGTATAAAAATAACACAATTGTTTGGTGGATCCTCATTTGGAGATTGTCTTCCATAGAGAATGTTGCTGTTATTGTGACACCAGGAAGGGAGCCTTTTGCGGTTGGCTTTTTGATGTTTTCTGCCATGATTGAAGATTTAACATTGTGACCATATCAGCATTTGGAAGCTGCTCATTACCTTTGCAGTTGTTTGTGGTTATACTGGTGAGATTTCTCCCAGTGCAGCATGGCAGAACTTTGATCAATTTAGCTTGGAATCGCCATTTCCTGTGTATGGGATTTCTGATGTGCTTTGTGGGAAAGCTTTTCTTGGGCTGGTTTCAGACCTACATGACTGAGACAGACATTTGACCCATCCTGCAATGCCCTGGTGGGAACATGCAATGCCTCTTTTGAGGTTTCCCAGAACTACTACTTACTGAATCAGCTCTAGTGCACCGATCTCTCTGTCAACGAAAATCCCTGAAGAAGCTACCATGCAAAACACACTGGGCTGTGTCTCTTTTCTCATACTTTGGTCCTGAGTGTTTATCATGGTTCATGAGTACACATATATGTGTCTATTGAGGAAATTATTCACCTTGTTGAAGGGGATGTTTACCTCTGTATACAGAGTTTGCTGTTTCATATTTTTGCTATACATGTCTTAACCACTACACATCCACGCTATGGCCGAATGACCCCCGGCCCCTTACCATGCGATCAGCTGTCAGCCAATGACAGCTGATCACATGATGTAAACAAAAGATCGGTAATCATTTTTTGTTTTACTCACGCTGACAGCGTGAGTAGAAAAAAAAGCCGATCACCGGCTTGGATTTGAGGGACATCGGTCCCCAAGTAGAAGAGGCACATCTGCCTCATCAGTGCCACCTAATAGTGCCACCTAACACTGCCCACAGTGCTACCTAACAGTGCCCACAGTGCCACCTAACAGTGCCCACAAGTGCCACCTATCAATGCCAACAAGTGCCACCTATCAATGCCCACAAGTGCCACCTATCAATGCCCACCTGTAGTGCCAATCAGTGCCACCTGCCAGTGCTGCCCATCACTGCCACCCATCAGTGCCCATCACTGCCGCCTATCAGTGCCCATCACTGCCGCCTATCAGTACCCATCACTCCCGCCTTATCAGCGTACATCAATGAAGGAGAAAAATGACCCGTTTTAAATTTTTTATAACAAAATCTAAAAAAAAAAAACAAAAAACTGCAGAGGTGATCAAATACCACCAAAAGAAAGCTCTATTTGTGGTGAAAAAATGATAAAAATTTCATTTGGGTACAGTGTTATATGACCGCGCAATTGTCATTCAAAGTGCGTCAGCGCTGAAAGCTGAAAATTGGTCTGGATAGGAGGGGGGTTTAAGTGCCCTGTAAGCAAGTGGTTAAACAATATAAGATATTTTTATGTATTTAATAAAATGTTGTTATTTTTATACATCAATGTGTCAGATATTATTCCTATAGGAGGTTTCAGCATCTAAAAGTCCCATTACTCTATTTCTCTTAGTTCTATTTAATCCAGGATGTGGTGCTGTATTTCAGCTGATATATACCCTATTTTAATCCTTTTTTGCCTGTATGTCAATACCAGATATTCTATGAATGCCAATTATTACGTCTGTCTAGTAATGTCTGTTTATCTGTACATCTTTGTCCAAGTCAGATAGTCGATTCATCAACACAGCTTAGTAAATGCATATGTCTATATTTATTCATCTATCATTTTCTATGTCTGTCTGTGCTAATGTCAGTCCGTCATTCATTGCCAATAATGTGTATGTCACTCTGTCAATGGCGGTCCTTGCTCTGTCATTACCAGTCAGTCTGTTTCTTAATGCCAATCACACTGTTAGAGCTCATTTAGATGGGCAATGAGACCCAACCTGCAATCCGAGCCGCTGTCTGCTGCATGTGAATCCATCTCAGAGCTGCGTCTGTAGGCAGGTGCAGTCTACTTTCTCCACTGCAGGTGGCACTCATCCACAGCAGCAATGCAGGTGGAGGAGGAAGTCAAGAGGAACATAGTTCCTCTATGGTTTTCTCGGTCACAATAGTAGGAAAAGGTCACCCATCTGTCAGGTACTGTCACGTTCAAGGGTTCAGGCTTGAAGATCAGTTGCTATAGCAACGGGAAGCTCACACAAGAACCAGGAGGATAGGAACACAGACAGGTCACTGGCAGATGATGCAAGGTCACCTGAGGTGTAGAGTCTAAGTACTAACCGGTGTTCACCAGAGCTCCTGGTGGTGGAGATGGATTTTGCTCCGTGTTAGCACCAGGTCAAGGTCCTCAGGATCGCCCCACCTGGAGGTGAGAAAGCTGGGGTCCAGCAGCAGATTAAGCAGGTAAGGATCAAATAGAAGCATAGTCGGTGAACAAGCCAAAGGTGAGTAACGAGCAGGTTGGGATCAGGCAGAAGCGTAGTCAAGGAACAAGCTGAGGAACCATAACGAGTGGTAGCAAATATGGATGGTAGCAGGGAAGACAAGAGCAAGATACTGGCTGAGAAAGCACAATAATCTGGCAAACAGGAAGTGCAGAGACATGGCTTAAATTAGGAAGTTCATAGGAGGAGCAAAGAGTTCAAGGTTCAAGACAAACAAAATTCAAGGCAGGACCATTCAAGGAAAGGTCCAGGGAACTGTCCAGCTTTCCAGGTGGCTCAGCAAGCAGAGTCATTGCCAGATACAGCGGAGGTTCCAGGTAGGGTTGCCACCTCATCCCTATAAACCCGAACACATATTAATTACACAGGTTCTGAGACTAATTTAATGCAGATAAGGCACCAAGTGAGTTTAATTACCACCTTAATCAGCCACAGAACCTGTGTAATTGATATGTGTTTGGTTTTAAAGGGATTAGGTGGCAACCCTAGTCCCAGGTTCACATCCAGGCCTTGACAGGGACAGTGTTTGGCATCAGGGAAATGTTCCGGAGGAGTAGGGAAAGTGCAGGGACATTCTGTACTCCTTGGGTGCAGACTGGCCAGGTTTGCATTTCACTCCTCCAAACAAACGCTATCGGCACCTTTGGTCCTCCATTGTACTGCCATATTTTTGTGAGTACTCCTGGTCAGGTTGCTTTCCTGCCAGGCCTGTTTGTTTTTGCTGGACTTCTGTTATAATATATTCTTGTACTTAAACCTGGACTCTGTGTGTTTTATGCTGCTGCATCACGCTGCACCTTCCCACATGAGTCCATCACAGATATACTGTATATGGCCCCAGACACAGCTGCATCCTGCTTTTTTTGTGCAGTGCTAAGCACGATGCACATTTTTGTTTGTAGATGCAACTGTGCATATGGCCCCACTGATTCCAGTAATGCTGCGTGTAAGTGCTGCAGCTTAAACGCCCATATGAATAAGCCTTAAATAAAGTTTGTCTTTGCTATTCATTCTTTATCTGCCTATGTCTGTGTTCACTCACAGTATTTCTTTCTACATTTGTCAATCTTTTTATATACAACACCACTGTCAAAGACAATCACTCTGTCCTTCTGTGATAAGGCCAATCCGCCCTGTCCCTAACAATGACAGAGGATTTTGTTCTCCCTCCATCCAAAATCACTTTGATGTTTTACTTTAAGGGACAAATGACATCTAATATCTACAGGGATCTGCAGACAAATGTTCATCAGAAATATAATGGTGAACTAATAAATCCTCCGTGCTTAATAATGCATACATTTGCAGCTTCCGAGGTATATTAAAAATCCATTAACTAATAAAGAAAATTCGACCACGTTTAAAAAAATATATATATAAATATGTATTATTTTTAATCTTTATGGTGAAAAATGGAATCCTTTTAAGTAGATGTAAAAACTGAATGACCTTTACTTTGCTAAAGCACTGTATATCTAACAAATGGCATTTCTTTCTTTTTTTTTTAAAGCAGAACTTTACCCATAACAACTTGATAAAAAAAAAATGTTCTTTAGCAAGGAACATACATTTCACTGGGTGCTGTAAATTTCCTCCCGTATTGTTCCTGTTTCGTCTTGCTAGAGGTTGCCATTTTGCTGAAGCCCAGAGCCCCTGAGCAGCAGGAGATCTTTAGGCTGCCAGCAGATCAGCCTCTAATGCAGGGGTCTCAAACTGGCGGCCCTCCAGCTGTTGCGAAACTACAAGTCCCATCATGCCTCTGCCTGTGGGAGTCATGTTTGTAACTGTCAGCCTTGCAATGCCTCATGGGACTTGTAGTTTCGCTACAGCTGGAGGGCCGTCAGTTTGAGACCCCTGCAATGGTTCTGATTTTAGGCACAGTGTCAAAAAAGAGAGTGCATGTGCAGAGCAAGGAGGGAGTATACGCACTTATTTTTTAATGTTATACTTAGCTATACCTGCAAAAAGGGCCAGCATGAACTGATCTAGAAGGACTTCATTTTCTGACTAAATTTACAGTTTAAATAAAGTTCTTATTTGCACCTTTTTCATCCTTTGTTGCATCTCCAACAATAGCCACATCGTTTTTCTTAGGGCAGGTTTTCTGCTGTTGACAATAGTTGACCATAGCTGTGCATAGCTCCCAACTTTTCCTGATTTCGAGGGACTGTCCCAGATTTGGAGCAATGCCCCTCTGTCCCTCTTTCCTCTTCATTTGTCCCTCATTTTGGTCTGATCTATATAGTTGTATATAAAATACACTTTTTATCTTTCAAAAAGTGTTTCCCAGTGTTAAACCTTTCATCTGATTTCTAAATTGCTGCATTTGTAAATTTTAAAAGCCAATATAAAGGAATAGTAGTGGTAAATAAAAAAAACCTTCTTGATTTGTGTGACAGACCTAGCCAGAACAGAGGCTGTTGGAGAGGACTGTATGCAAGCCTGTTGCCTTTTGATTATGGGCCCTGGATTTTCAATGGAACAATACTCTTTGTGAGGTGAATGAGAAATCCAGGCTGAACTGTACTAATCGGACTCAGTCGTGTATATATGTATATATTGTTTGTTGTTTGATTCTCTTGGGGACTCCTTGCTGTGGATCTGTGTCCCTGAAGAGGGAGGGGGGATTCCCCCAGCAGCCCCCTGCTGATAAGACTGATTCATTCTGTTGGGACACATCCTGTGAGGAGATGCTGGTGTCATCAACCTGTGTTTATGTTAATTGAGAGAGCTGATCACATTAGCCACCAGCACTGGCTAGTAGACGAATGGTCTAGGCTGTGGAGGGGGTAGATTGTTGTTTGTATTGTTAAATGTAATTAGCTCCAGCTATTGTGTTTATATTAATGTGTAAAGCTCGGTGCCCACAAGTCTGTCATCTGGTCTGGGTACATTTTGTAGTAAATTAGCTCATGTTAATTAGGTTAGCTTTGAGTCATCCCTGCTGTATAAATGTGTGTGAGATCTCAAAATAAAAGTCAGTTCTTGGTAGCAACAAGCAAGTGTCGCCTTGTTTGTGCTCAGAGAGGTTGGGATATCTGTATACAGACTGGGAGGAAGTGGTATATGACGGAAGCACTCAAGCGGAGTGTGGGACGTTCCCTGACAATTTGATTACACTTTTTTTGGTTAATTCTATTTTAAGGGGGTGTGGCAGGGGGCGTGTCCTATGCCTGCGTATGTTTGCTAGTAGGTGTCCCTCATTCCCATTTCAAAATGTTGGGATGTATGGCTGTGTATAGCAATCTGTGGAAGATTAATTGAGAATTTGTGCGTTAACATCTGGTCTCACCACTCTAGCACCTTGTATATACAGTATATATAACATATACTGTATATAAACCCGCCTATCTCAATCAGGGTTCCATGGAACATTAGGGTTCCTTCTGAGGTTGCTGAAGACTCCCCTTGAGCAATGAGCATGATGAAACACTGAATGATGAAACACTGAACGCCATTGCACAAAGGCACAATGGGGACACCATAAATTTGTTACTGTATGTCTTTTTTTTTTGTCATTATTCATTTAATTTCAAAAAGAAACTAAAGGAGCAGCAGACTGATGTGTCATGATGATCCTTTTAGCAAGAGCAACCTCGGTGAAGAAGGAACATGCAGAGATTAATCACCCTTTGTACCAGCCTTCAAGAGAGATAAATAACATTTAGCTCCACCAGCACTTTTCCTCTTGAGAACGACTGCCCGGGTATGTCTAATAAGACTTGACAATCAACAGACACCTTGATACATGGATTGTTGAGCTGCACTTGTCAAGTTCCATAGAAGAGACATTAATCCAAGAAGAAATGCTTGTGTTCTGATAGATCTGATTGCTCCTGCTGACCATTATTGTGCAATTTGAAGTGAACTCTATTCCATCTCTGCCTATATTCATGCACTTTGGCTGTTGCAAATGGGGGGCCCAAGGATAGTAGTAATTCAGCATGCGTAGTGCGTGGCAAACAGCGTTTGTGGCAAAATTGCTCTTGCTGACATCATCTCCCTGCCCCACAGTGATGCAGAACCTGCCCCCAGACAGCCGGATGGCAACAGATTTGTGTGTGACTATCTTGGTTACTTGGGGAGCCACTGCCCTGTCTGAATAATGGGTCCGGGTTTCCCGGACTGTCCTGAATCCTGACAGGTGGCAACCCTAGTCCAATCACAGCTGTCACAATATAAACAGTGTTTTTTTCTGGTTATCGGCTCACCTTTCCTCACACAGAGACAGCACGTGAGGATATGTGAGCCGATCTGTGGGAGCACAGTGAGTACAGCATTTACATTGATAATCAGTGCCCTAATTATCAGTGCAGCCACATCAGTGCCCATCAGTGCTGCCTTATCAGTGCACATCAGTGAAGAAGAAGAGTTGCTTATTTGCAAAATTTTAAAACAGAAACGAAGAAATACTTTTTATACTTTTCTCATTTATTTAGCAGAAAATAAACCCCTACTGGTGATTAAATGCCACCAAAAGAAATCTGTCTCAAAATTGAATTTGTGTATAGTGTTGCACGACTGAGTAATTGTCATTCAAAATGTTACAGCGCTAAAAGCTGAAAGTTGGCATGGGCAGGAAGGGGGTGAAAGTGCCCGGTATTGAAGTGGTTAAGAGAGGAATATGGCCGTGCCGCAGATTCCTGCCAGGTGTAACCTGCTGTAGGATGTGAGCTGTCCATGTAGTGGAAATTTGTAAGTTCTGTATATAATTGTATTCTATTTTGTATGTATTGCACACTGCCCTCACTGTGCACACGGCACTAATAATGTTTTCAGTACATGTTTACATTCTTTCGAGTCCTGATTAGAATTAGCCTGCCTATGTAACGCCCCTTGTTACCATAAACGTACAATTGTAATATTTTTTTTTTTTTTAATCAGAAAATTCTTTATTGTGCCACCAGAGACAAGATACATAGTATACATCAAATCACCAAAAATGACACAGTATAAATCGTATCGCCAAAAATTACATATGTGCATTGTGCAAATAAAGATCAATACAACAGTGGCATCAAAAGGAATTGTTTTAACATATAGAAGGAGAGCCGTGTTGTGCAAGAGAGCCGGGACTCTCTGACCCTACACAACCAACAGATGACCAACGTGTCATCTAACAGACAACATTGCCCACAGTCTGCTCAAGCATATGAGTACTTCTTCCTTTAGTCAAGGTATGAATACACCTACTGTCCTGCCTCATTGGTTTATATTTAGGTAAGGTTCATCCCCACACCAGATTGTCAGTACCCTTTATACTTGTAGTAATCTATGCATAACCAGTCGTGGGGGTGCCAATCCAGGGGTTTCCAGCCAGGGTTGCCATATGGAATAGAATTTCCAAGATGCATTTCTATGCTGATATGTTAAATGCTCCCTGATAAGGATATAGTTGACCTGTTCTACCCATTTTTTTTGGTTGGAACATGTAAAGATAACCAAAATCTGGCCACCATCTTACGGGCCAGATACAGTAATCTGATCACCGCTATATTAGTAGGGGGGGATATATCTTCTCATCTACCGCTCCCAAGATGCATATTAGGGGGTCCAAAGGGACCCTAATCTGAAAGACTGTGGAAATCGCTTCAGTAACGCCGCCCCAATATCGATGCAGTTTGGGGCAACGCCACATCAGGTGAATTAGAGATCCCTCCTCCACACAATGTTTGGGACACAAAGAAGAGTATCTTCTAACCCATCGCTGTAGTTGTACAGGTGTGCGGTAAGCCCTATGCAGCAAAAATAAATGAGACAGTCTGTGTGATTGTGAAACAGAGGTAACCGGCCCTACTTGGAGGCATATGTCCCATGTTTCGTCGTTCACTTCCCCTAAGTCCGCTATCCAGCCCCGCCTACTCGGTAGAGTCGTGGTGTTTTGCGTGGCTGACAGCAAAAAAATAGATATGAGATATTAGGCCCTTTTTTTCCTGACCGAAAAAAATGTCTTTTATCAGGGAGTGGGTGGCAAGTGAGAGAGTAGAGGTCTGACCTTGGGCCTGGAGAGCATGTCGTACCTGAAGGTATCTGTAGAATTTATGCCTGGGAAGGTTAAATTCTGTTTGTAGTTCTAAAAAAGATTTTAATACATTTTGATTAAACAATTGGGAGATATTACAAATTCCGGCCAGCCTCCAGGATTGGAAGCCATCCAACTTGTATACCTCTGCCAATTCGTCAATTGTAATATTAATGTGATACCTACGTAATCATGTGTATAAAAACCTTCAATTGCGTCATAATAAAGCAGAACAGTTATTTGGAAAGAGCGTATCTTTTGTGTCTGTTCCCTACTGCAGTAGTTATTAATTTGGAACCACTAATCAATATGAGGATAGGAGTTGCCTATCATCAATTTAACCAAGTCACGTGGCGAGCTTTGCTTAGGAGGGGCTTTACAGGTGACCCTGAGAATCCAAAACGAGGAGCTTGAGACGATCCGGGAATTTCTGATAATCAGCCAGCTGAGGTAAGCCTTTTGCTTACATTTGAGTTATCAGACTTCCTTGATCGGTAAGGCATTTTCGGGACAAAGGGTACCTATTTTACTCCCCTTAATCAAACTGTATTGATTGGTGGTTATATGTTATGTTGTCTCTGTCTACTGTCCATTGGAGTGTTATAGATAAGAAAGGGAAGAATAGTGCTGTTCACAGGTATATGTAGTGCACATCTGCTAGATAAAGTAGTTTAGAGGCAAGAGGGTATAGGCACATGTAGAGAAGACTGGCCAGTCATTATGGGCATTAAATAAAGTAAGGGAATGAAGGCTAAGAGACCCTCAAAAATGCCCAGCGCAAGAGGAGCGCTATATATGAACCAGAGGTGCGGTTCCGCCTATACTGAGCCCCTAGATTAATGGTTAAAGTGGACAGTGATCCACAATGGGTAACTGGGTTACCAAAGTCCGCAGGGACTATGAATCATGCAGAGTAAACAGCTAGAGAAACAGCTATCTATGTGAGCAGGATGGATCAAGGGTGACATTAACACTAGACAGAAAGGGACATTTTCATGTTAAGTTGTGGGATGAATTTGGGGTCAGGCACTACAACTAGTAAAGTCAGAAACAGAGAAATGAGGATATCAAAACAAAATAAGTTGAGCAGGGAAATAAAAAGAGTTAAAAGAAAGTGAGAGAATGACATGCATGTGTTGTGTACAAATGGGAAAAATGTAAGTGATTTAAGAGAGATATTGGTGTATGTGTGTGAATGCTGTGACCTTTAGTTCTATCCCTTGTGTGTGTCATGTATGCAGATGTGACCCCCTCCTTTGTGCTCTCATGAAAGAATGTGGCTGGGATGAGAGATCAGTGATAAGCTCGAAGGACACCATGCCAATTTCAGTTTTTTAGACAAAACATTTATAACAAAATGTGCCGGGTTAACGAATCTAATGATAAATAATGTGATCACAATTATTTTTTTAATCTGTTTTCCAGACTTGGTAAAATGAAATTTACATTTAACCGTGTATTACACAAATTGAATATCCTTTGATAGTGGAAACAGTGCTTTTAAAAAAGGGAAATTAAGTAAAATGAAGTAATAATGAGTACTAATTTCTAATATGAGTTTAACAATTTTATTAATAATATAGATATATTGAAACTGGTTTAGACAACCTTTGGTTGGAAATGAAATCCAGGTTAATGGGGAAATTTGTAATTAATGGGGTTAGTTTAGATTAAGATTTTGTAATTTTACATTTATACAATAAGCTCTTATTTGAGAAAAAAAAAGATTAAGATGAGGTTGTTATTTGGAATACAGCTGCCATAATATTTAACAAAGCCAAGATGGATGGGATACATAAGAAGTTTTTCTACAAAAATGAAATTTTAAGGTTTTTGATAATAACTTGATGTGCAGTCCATGATGTGAGAGTAATAATAAATAACATTTAAATATAACAGACCCATCACATCAAGTCCACATACCCTGTTAGGATTGATGCCACCTGCAGCCAGTTGTTTTATAGTTTTTGATGCTTTCTGGTCCATCATACAGATTGTTGGTCTTTTTGTTTTTATTTATTTTTATTTTTGAAATCCAAAGCAGAATGTGTGGTTTGTGAAATGATGTGCCCCTTTTCCTTGTAAGTACAGTGGTATAAGCAGAATAATATTTTGGATTTATGGGCATCTCTGCATGACCGCAGGGTATTGTTATCATTTATTATAATATTGCCAGGAAAAAGTTGTCTTTTTGAAACATGAAACTGAAGTTCTTACACAAACAGCGTCATAGAAAACAAGCCATTGTAATATATTTATGCAAGCTGGACCCAGTAATGAAGGGTTCATCCCAACATATCAGAGCTGTAGCTTTTATGCAAAGGTGCTACTAGACAAAGTTGGATATTGTTTTGGTCAAACATTTAATTTTTAATGGCCTGACATTCTGCACAGCAAATATACAGCTAACTAAATGTTTGTCTAATGAAAGGTTTAAAATATGAGTTTGTTTATGTACAAATCTAACAATGAAAATTGTGTACATTTGAATCCAGCCACCTTATTGCCTCTATTGGAGGAGGCTGGAGACGAAGAAAAACCACATGTATTAAATTGATGGTATAGGAATCAGCTGCTGTGAGCCCAGTGCAGGACACACTCCCTGAAGACCCAGATATTAAATTTTTTGTAGATTTGAGTATGCAGTTTATCACCCAGAAGGATACTCTGTATTCAAAGTCATTGGATCCTTTTCCCCCAGATCAAGAATCAGAGCTCCATGTTTTAGCAAAGCCTTTCAGCTATAAAAAGAGTGTATATTTATATAGATAGTCGAGATATCGATTTGGTTCCATTTGAAGGGCCAGAAGTTTGTTTTTACTTCGGCAAGTAAACCAATCAAGCATGCTAAGTTAATTTGATTGGCTGTTTTCAGACTTCCAGGTTCTTGCTGAGGTGGCCATACTAACATTAAAACTTACATGGAAGCAGGCCAGGTGACTAATGCCCTGTACACACGGTCGGACATTGATTGGACATTCCGACAACAAAATCCATGGATTTTTTCCAACGGATTTTGGCTCAAACTTGTCTTGCATACACAAGGTCGCACAAAGTTGTTGGAAAATCCAATCATTCTGAACGCGGTGACGTAAAACACTTACTTCCAGACTATAAACGGGGCAGTAGCCAATAGCTTTCGTCTCTTCATTTATTCTGAGCATGCATGGCACTTTGTGCATCGGATTTGTGTATACACAATCGGAATTTCCGACAACGGATTTAGTTGTCGGAAAATTTTATAGCAAGCTCTCAAACTTCATGTGTCGGAAATTCCTATGGAAAATGTGTGATGGAGCCTACACACTTTCGGAATTTCCGACAACAAGGTCCTATCACACATTTTCCATCTGAAAATCCTATCGTGTGCACAGGGCATAAGTATGCTGCATTACAGCCCCGGACACTTGATGGTCTGTGCAACTCACAGATTCCACCCTAGTTCTGGCCCAATATAGATGGGATTAATAATTCAACTTTAAGGACCCCAGAACGAGAAGAACAAGTGGTCCACAGGGGGCAACTTCTTATGAATCAGGACTTTGGAAAAAGGTGATCATTTATGTCTGCCAACCACTCTTTTCCCTCCAGCTTGACACATGGACCGTGTCATCAGTCACAAGCAGTTATGGCTGCCTTAGTAAATGAGCATGGGATAGAGCCAGGGTTCTCCACAGTTGTTTTTATAACATACCACTTCTTGTTTTACCTGTTACCAAAGGTGTTACCAAAAGCTGAACATCCCTTCCAGAGATTACAAAAAAGATATATCCAGATGCCCAAGTCAGGATCTTATGAGTATGCATTTTGTCTGTATGGACAGGTTTTTGACAAACTCATTTATGTGTTTTCTCCCCAATTCCAGAACCTAAGACCCCATTCACACAGGGGCAACACGACTTGCAGGTCGCCTCAGCGAGGCGACCTGCAAACGACTGCCCCGGCGACTTGCAAAATGACTTCTGTATAGAAGTCTATGCAAGTCGCCCCCGAAGTCGTACAGGAACCTTTTTCTAATTTAGAGCGACTTGCGTCGCTCCCCTTAGAACGGTTCCATTGTACAGAACGGGAGGCGACTTATCAGGCGACTAGGTCGCCTGACAAGTCCTCCCTGTGTGAATGGGCTCTAAAAGTTTGGAAGGATCTAAAAGTAAAGCCAGGTGACTTGTGGATTGTTAAGAGACAGTTATATATAAGGAAATGTTTGGAGACTCAATACAGCATCTATTTCATGTACAGTTTTGCAAAACTTGAAGAAAAAGTCACTTGGATCCACACCAGACACTGCAAAAATGACTAAATTAAAGAAATCTCTGTGTTTGATCACAGTCTAGGGTACTTTTTGATTCAATTACTTTAATTGTAAGGGATATATATATATATATATATATATATATATATATATATATATATATATATATATATATATATATATATATATATATAATGTGATTTGAGAAGTAGTTCAGCCATGTTGAGGTCATATTTGTCTTTTGTACGTCTTCCATTTTATGTAGAATTGTCTGTGTTTACATATGTTGATAAGTCAGCATGCCAACAATTCTGCTAGAAGGCCATTCTGGTCACAGGAGTGTACAGCCAGTACTCTGTAAATATGTCTTAGCAATCATTTGTTTTTCACAATGAAATGTCATTTTGTAATGAAAAAGCTGCTCAGCTATTATTTTCTCCACAATGGAGTTTTTGCCTCTTTGGCCAAGACTACTTCCACCTAAGTGTGTGGAGGTTCCAGGTTAAAGATGATAGCAGGTATGGTTAGTGATCAAAATATTGATAAAAAGAGGGGAGACAGTAATGGAAATTTGTAAGTTCTATATAATTGTATTCTATTTTTTATGTATTGCACACTGCCCTCACTGTGCACACGGCACTAATAATGTTTTTAGTACATGTTTACATTCTTTTGAGTCCTGATTAGAATTAGCCTGCCTATGTAACGCCCCTTGTTACCATAAACGTACAATTGTAATATTAATGTGATACCTACGTGATCATGTGTATAAAAACCTTCAATTGCGTCATAATAAAGCAGAACAGTTATTTGGAAAGATGCTGAGCGTATCTTTTGTGTCTGTTCCCTACTGCAGTAGTTATTATTAATTTGGAACCACTAATCAATATGAGGATAGGAGTTGCCTATCATCAATTTAACCAAGTCAGCAAAGAATATCCAATCATGGGCAAGGGAAAAAAATAAATAAAGCCGTATTTTTGCTTGCACCTGATCAAATGATGGAAGTCAGCAAAGCTCCACTTTATTCAGTAAGCGCTGGGAAAAATTCCCTTGCAGAGTGAACAGCCTAGTTTCCTTTAGTACATCAACCTGGTTGTGTTTTGAAATGGACTCTTGTAGTCTCCAGGGCGTGTGACAAGGTGAATTCACAGGAACACAACTGGGAGACAAGGACATATCGCTGTATATAACCGGGGTGCCTGAAAAAGGACCTTCAATGAGGCATCACCAGGTATTATTTTGTAGAAAGCAGCAGTTTTAAAAATATTTTAGAAGACTTTAGAAAAACAACAATTATATAACTGATGTGCTCAGTACAAACCTTTATAAGGATCATGTGCAACAACCATGTAAAAATATGGAACTTATCAAAAATTACTAAGCCCATCTCTAGCATCAGGGGCTGCGGCTCTCTCTATGGATGGCCCGCTGTCTATTAAGAGCGCAGTGCGTATGCTCCGCTGACATCACCAGCGCTGCTAAAGTAAATATCTACTAGACGGTGCACATTTAGGAGATCTTTACTATACTTACAGGTAGGGTTGCACCAATACTGATACTAGTATCGGTGCCGATACTGAGTGCTTGCCTGAGTACTTGTACTCGGGCAAACGCTCCCGATGCCTAACCAAATACCTTTGCATGAAGAGGGGGCTCTCGGAAGTCAATGGGCGGAGCAGAAAGCAAGTCCTGGCAGTGGAGAGCTAGTCCTGGCAGGCTGGCAGCAGTGGAAGGTAAGCTGACCGGGGCAGGCGTGTGGGTAACAGCATCGGTGACCCGGGCCATCACATTCGTTAATGGAATTGACAGCCCCGGTCTCCGCCGGGGGTTGAACAGCGCGACGCCCATCTTGGTACACCCTGCACTCGGCCTCAGTAAGCAACAGTCACAAGGCGGCAGTGGACATCTTGTTATACTCAGCCCATATAGTTCACCAACTATATGGGCTGGGTGTAACAAGATGTCCGCTGCTGCCTTGAGACTGCTGCTTACTGTGGCCAAGTGCATGGTGTAGCAAGATGGGCGTTGCATCATTGATTGTCTCTCATTCATTTATCACGCCAGCAATTGCCAATGCAATCAGTGCTGCCTTTCATTGCCATTGCCTGCCCATCAATTTCACCTGTCACTGCCACCTATCAGAGCCAGCATATCAGTGCCCATCAGTCAGTGCCAGCCATCAGTGTTGCATATCAGTGCCCATCAGTCAGTGCCACCTATCAGTGCCCCAAAGATATCATTAATCTGTATTGTGCTTTGAAAACTGTCACATGACATTAAAAAAAAAGTATCGGTAATCGGTACTGGGAATTACTTGAATAAAAGTATCGATACTTGTACTCGGTCTTAAAAAAGTGGTATCGGTGCAACCCTACTTACAGGTAACCCTTATTATATGCTTACCTGTAGGTATAAAATAAGAATTATAAAAAAACCCTGAGAAAATACACTACACTTTGCCTTTGAAAAGCATTTAAAAAAATACAAAAAAAAAAATGAATAAAAGCAATAGTCAGGAAAGTAAGCTGAGATCCTAGTTCAGTCTTTACTGGAAGCACAGTCTGCATGTAGATGTTATGTTCTGTCCAATTTTGTAAGAGACTCCTCTGCCGAGGTTAATCATTTCCAAAGCAAAGTGATCCAACTGTATGTTTATGTAAGTGGTGAATCATTTAATGATCGATATAAATGGATAATAATATACTGTATACTGTACATCTATTTAAATAGGATAATAATATATTAATCTATATAAATGGGTAATAAAATAATAATCTCTATGTAGCAGTACCCCCGTAGGGGCTGCTGGTAGTTGTGGTCTGCCTCTCACCCTGCACAGCCAGGCACACAAATCTTCAGACACTCAGTAATCAAGAAGCAGTCCTTGTACTTTTGTAACTTTGATAGGGATAGGGTAGATATGGTATACCCAGTTGATTGTAAAAGCAATATAGGGAATGAGAACTATATACACCTCCTCCCTTTCTCCAGCACAAACTTGCTTGCAGACCATCACTCCCAGGACCAACTAGCACTGAATTGCAGGCCTGACACTGGCTCAGCCGGGTCCAAAGTGAATGTCCTTTGCAGGCACCCTATGGTGTATTAAAAATGGTAGCCCTAGTGCTAGCTTTCCTACGTGGCTACTGATCCAAGTAGAACATCTTCAGGCCCTGCCAGCCCTCTTGACTGCAGCTGCCTCTTTCCACTGCCCATGTCACTACAGTCCTCTCCACTGGCTCTGCACCCATCCCAAGCTGCTTGCACCCAGTCCTCTCATGTGTGCCTCCCAGTCCTCCTGATTGTGTGTCACTCACCAGCCCTCTTGACTGCACCTTGTTGTTCCTCCTGGAGACTTGCCTGGCATTGTTGTCCTGCTGTACTGACCTTGCTCCCGTGCCTCTTGTCCAGGACACCTCCGTGTGTCTTGAGAGGGTCCTGTCCGCACCCGAGCTCAGGCCCAACGTCACCCCCCCCAGACTGGGGAGCTCCCTCAAAGGCCACGACAGCCTAACACTCCATCTCCAGCTTCCACCCGAACAGCTCCTCCCCGGCTGGGCTGACCCTGAGTAATTTTAGGGGGCTTGCCGCCTGCTAATCCAAGTTGGGGATTGGTCAGGGCCCTCAGAATACCTTAGGCAGCTTCATCTCACCTGTCCTCCTTTCTTTCCAGAAGGTTCCAGCACATTCTGGAAATAAGTAGGAGGTCTTAGTGATGCTGCCTGTGAGTCATCCAGCTCTCCCTGGATTTCTAGCCAAGCCTGCATAAATTTGCCTACACTTACAAAAAAATCCCCTAACTCTAACATCTAGCACACAAGAGGGTGCTATATTTATAAATGGGCAAAATAAATGTAGCAAAGGCCCCGACCCCTAGAGGCCTAATGGTGACCTCCAGAGTCAAGGAGAACTGACATCCTTCTTGGTAGAGTGGGTTACAAGGCATGGTGGGTGTAATACAAGCTGAAGGGATGGGCGCCAGAAACTTTTTTAATGCAAAGAGATTTATTGTCTCTTGAACAAGAACTGTGGGAGAGAGGGTTAGGGCCAGGACACCCTTGAGTAGATGCAATGATAAATGGCAGACTCTGATACTTCTATAGGTAGACAGCTATACAGTGGAAGGCCTCCAGCCAGACACCACTTCTGTATCGGTAGGACCGCTGTCTCCTATGGCAAAAACTCTTGTAACAGTCACTAACGGTACTTGTACTTAACTATTGGTAACATAGAATTCGTCTCCTTGCACGCTACAGTCGCTCACTGTAGGTCTTCACTCACTGAGCTCCCAGTCTCTCATTAGACTCTCATACCCAATCGCCACTGGATCCCCTGAGCTCTTCCACTTCCATTACTCAGTATCTTCCTCAAGCGCCACCCCCACTTCCCTGCTGGGTCCCTGGCTTGGCACTCACAGATACTCCTCAAGCGTCACCCCTGCTGACCCGCTAGGTCCCTGACTTAGCACTTACTGATGCTCCTAGCACAAACATCCCCTCTCCTTGCTCAACCCCCCTCCTGAACCCTCCTCATAGCACATATCCCCCACCACTCTTCCTTCTAACACATATCCCCCCTCCCCAAATGCCCATTACACTTCCCAGCATAGATAGCCGTCCACCCCCCTCCCCCAACTTACAGGGGGAAGCCACTACAAAGCTAGGGGGAGATGAGCTGTGTTGCGTTCTCACCTCGTGGCAGAAGAGCGTTCGTCTATACAGCACATGAGACAGGATCGCTCTTACTATAGATTGCATTGGACTGTACACACACAGTTTGATTGCTGCCCTCTATCTCCTCCAAGGGCTGCGCACCTCCCGGCAGCAGGAAATGTGGATAGTAATCAAACTGTGTGTGTGCAGTGCAATGCGATCTACTGTAAGTGATCCTGTCTCATGTGTTGTATAGAAGAGCGCTCTTCTGACAGGAGGCAAGAAGGGAAGGAGCCCAGCGTCAGCCAGTCAGGTGAGAGACACAGAGGGAATTGTTCTGTCATCTTTCATTCTCTGCTCCACAGATCCTCCTGCTTAGTGGGCCCCCCTGTGTGCCTGGGCCCCCTACAGGACGACTGGTGGTCCCCCCCTATTAGCAGCTCTGGTTGTGGGGGTCTGCAGAACAGGGGCTTATCGGAATCTGAAAACCCCCTTTAACAAAGGGGCCCCCAGATCCCAGCCCCTCAACCCATTTGGATGATTAGGGGTACATTGTACCACCCAAAAAAAGAGTCAAAAATAAATAAAACCAATACACAGGTTTTTGACAAAGTCCTTTATTAAAAATAAGGAATGTCAACCAACGTCTCTTCTCCCTCTGGTTCTTCTCTCACCGGTGATGTCTTTTCCCTCCAGTTCTTCTTCCTCCAGCTCTTCTCCCTCTGCTGATGTCTGCTTCCTCTGGCTTTTCCTTTGGTTCTTCTCCCTCTGCTGATGTCTTTTTCGTCTAGCTTTTCCTCCGGTTCTTCTCCCTCCGCTGTCTTCTTCCTCTAGTTCTGCTGCCAGTTCTTCTCCCTCAGCTAATATCTTCTCCCGATGCTAGCTCCCGCTGTTGTGTTGGCTCCTGCTGTCTGCCATTTCTTATATAGCCCTGGGGCGTGGCCATCCAGTGATGTCATCCAGAGACCCCACCCCTTGTGATGTCACCGCCCCATCATGCCCCAGAAGGTGATGTCACAAGGGGGCCGGGTCTCTGGTTGACATCACCGGGGCCACGCCCCATGGCTATATAAGATATGACAGACAGTGGGAGCCAACACAACAGTGGGGGCTAGTGTCAGGAGAAGACATCAGCGGAAGGAGAAGAGCCGGCAGAAGAACTAGAATGAGTAGAGGTAGAATGTACAATGCCAGGGTCAGTATACTGTATTTTGGGCGTGATTTTTTTTAAAATTAGTATTAGTGTCAGTTAGTCTCAGTGTCAGTGTGTTTTAGGTAGGCCAAAAAAAGCAAATTTACACTATTGTTTCTGGGCTGTACTACGGGTACAAATAACATACACATATTTGATAATGCCACAATCATCAGGAGCAGGAGAATTTTTTTTGGGGGGGGGGTTTCTTTGGCGGTAGGTTATGGTAGTAACAAGAAATATACAGCTAAATGCAAAAAGAAAATATTTTTTTTTACTATTTTGGGCCAGTTTTCTTTTGATAATAATAAAAAAAAAATTTTAGGAGATATCCATTACCATTTGCCACCTAATGAAAGACCAATTTGACCTGAAAAAAAAACAAGGTAAAATCCACCTGGATGCACAAAGTAGTTGTGATATGTACGGTTTTGCTAACACATGTCAAAGTTGCAAAAGTGGGCTTAGGCATTATTTGTTTTACCCTTTGGCGTGAAGGGGTTAACTGATCATTAACTGGTCATTCAGCACTCTTGGGGCTCAACATTAACACATATATAGGTTGATTTCCTAAAGGCAAATAGGCTGTTCACTTTGCAAGAGAAATTGCACTTTGCGTGGGAATTTTCTAGTAACTTAATGAATGTGGTGAAATTTTCTTTGCAAAGAATACCCAATCATGTGCAGAGAAATAAAAAAAAACAGCATTTTTGCTTGAACATAAATTGAATGTGTAAATTGTAAATTCACCCTATTTCTAACTGGGGGCTGTGTAATACAGCTCTAAAACGATGTGGGCCCCTCTGATGCTGCAGAGGGCACGAGTCAGTGCCAAACTTCAACCAACTTCAAATTTGTCGGAAATCCCCCCAGTTGGAATTAATTTAGAAATTGTATTAAATTTCATCCCTAACCCATAGGCACCAGAAGTGTTTGCTGAGTGTTATTGGTTACTGCGCTTTTTTGACTCCTTTCTGCAATTTTGTCTCTCTTCTCTTTTCTTCTATGGGAGGCAAAAAACAAACCTCTGGGATTACTTTATCATTTCGACAGATGTGCACTTGACCAATTAGAGGTCAATAGGGGCATATGCAGACCAACTAATTAGAGAGAACAGGATGGCCAAATATGATAAATGATATGACACAGAGACTGATCTACTGATAACTATATATTCCTAGTCATCAAGTTACAGCAGGCTGCAAGTTTGGCAAAATGTCAGAAAAACTTTAAGAAATGAGTGGGGTTATTAGAATACAAGTTGAGTGAAAAGAAAAGAAGAAGGTCTGACGTGTTGTAAATTTATAATAAATCTCTTTTAAAAAGGTCATACTGCTGTGACAGGACAGTCTTGAGCAAGAATACCATGAGTGGAAGATCTGATTTATGATCACATAGAAATCAATACACTTTTATGTATACAGTATGTATTGACATAACCCCTAACCACACAAATGTATTTATTTTATTATTATTTATTACAGGTATTACAGGGCAATTTACACATTGTACATTGACATCAGTCCCTGCCCTCAAGGAGCTTACATTCTAAGGTCCCTATCCCACATACAAATGTAAAAGCTGACCATTGTAAGCACCCCAGTCAGTGGTAAATGATTTATTCTGAACCCTCTAGCTGCCACTTTTACTGCACAGCTTGGTCAGATGAAAATAAAGCAAAAAAGCCTAATAAGGGAAAACTGAAGCAGTCACCACATCATAGAATTGGTAAGCTATTATACAATAGATTTTTGATTTTGAGGTGCGGGTCTAATATTGCTTTAATGAATAATTAAACTCTCTCAATCAACATTAACTATTTTTAATTCTTACGCTGCTAGTATTAGTAAATAAATAAGAAAGTTGACCCAGCCTATAACATCGCTCCCTAGCCTTTTAACTGGACTACACAATTTCATTGAGCTCTCGAACATCAAAATGAATTTACAAAAATTGGAAGTTTTGAACATCAATGTCCCTTGGCCCTTTAGTGGGGATCAGTGCAGCCTATCAGCGCCAACCAGTGCAGCCTATCATTGCCCATCCGTCTAGCATATCAGTGAGATGTGAGTTCAGCCATACAGTTGTATGGCCGAACTCGCATTAGTTTTGCAGGAAAAAAAAGCGCAGGGACTTTTTTTCCCCGCACTGAAATCGGATTGCATGGGTGTTCTCACCTATGCAATCCGATTCCTGTGCAAGTTCACAGTTTGCACTGTGATCTGTGAATAGATCTGGGGGTGACATTAACACTGTAATGACACCCGCAGCGGTTCGCAAAGGGCAGTGTGAACTGCCTGCGGGAAAGATGCAATTCGGGAAGCGGAGCTGGAATCGCGCTGCTTCCCGCATCGTACAAGTGTGAACCTAGGGTTAATGTTTTTGCATTGCTTTCACCATGAAGCACTTTGCACATGCACAACTCCATACAAACTCACCAAACAGTCCACATTCAGTGAAAATTCATGTGCTGCAAAGTTTGCATTGATTTCAGCATGGAACACTGCAGTACATGAAATTTCACTTAATGTGGATGTTTAATGAGTTTGTAGCACGGATCGCTGTATTGCAATATGATCTGTCAATGACAGATCATATTGCAATACAGTGATCTGTGCTACAAATTTAACAGACTGACATAACAGGACATTAACTGTACTTGCTGTCCTGACCGCCGCCTGGGGGTTCCCACCATCCGCGTCCTCCTCTCTCTCCAAGTACGAAGCTTTTGACAGAACACTGGCCGTTGGGAACAATATAGGTGCAGGAGGCGGCCGCGGGAGCCGGAACTCAGGTGGCTTTTTTTCATGTGGAGGGGCTTTTTTTCATGCAGAGGGGCTTTTTTTCATGCAAAGTGCCGCCCTAGGCCTGGACCTTGTCGGCCTAGGCAAAAACACAGCACTACCTCGGCCTATGACAGAGATCCTCCAATGCCACTTTCCATTTAAGTGGTCCCAAGGTCACCTAAAATATTTGGGAATTTTCCATACGCCCAAAACAAGAGATAGCTTTCAAGCTTATGTCCCCCTATTTGTAACACAGACTAGGAGGGATCTAGTGGATTGGGCATCAAAAGTACAATCTTGGTGCGGGAGAAACAGTAGGCTTAAAAGAACTTTGCTCCCACATTTACTATACTTATTACAAACACTCCCTATTCACATTCCTGGCTACTTTTTACAACACATACGCAGCAAATTCTGGAAAATCCTATGGGCAGGTAAAGCACACAGAATCCAACAACAACTCCTGACCAGACCCAAACTACTGGGAGGTATAGGTCTTCCAGACCCTATCAGATACCATAAACAGGCACACTTTTCATGAATTTTGAGCTGGTGCGCCCCAAATTCAACTAAAAAATTGGTTCAATTTGAACAGTCATTCGCCAATTTTATTCTGGGGGCCTCCCATGGCTGCAGACAAAAATTTGCTACCATATCCTCCATCAACCGACAATTGGGGTTACACTAGCTGTGGCAAATTTCATTTGGCCTTTGGTTTTATTGGAAATGCACCCCTCTGTAATGACTCTGGTCCTTACACACCAGAATTTTACACCGGGACTTCACAACAGATCATTCTTTTCCACCCTAAGTTCTAGACCATCAATTTAGAGTGAGGCATTTTTTACAAGATGGCACTTGGTGATCTCACTTGGTGATCTCCAGCAATGTTTGACCCACTGCTTCCACTATGGAAAGCAATGCAATTGTGACACTTTGTGTCAGACAACTAAGGAAAAGTGACATCCTTACACACCTCTACGGATTTTGAAAAATTGTGTCTTGAGGATGAGGAGGTTCCCTATAGTCTATGCCAGTCATACTGAATACTATCTCAACCACCAAATTTGGTGCCTCCTAAATATCTTATGCAGTGGGAAACCAAACTCTGCACCAATTTTTCTGATCAACAATGTGACAGGATCCTACAAATGACCCATAAGGCATCCATATCCAGCAGTGCTTAAGAGACGGGATATAAAATCTAAGTGGTATCAGGTTCCAAAAATCCTTAACAAGCTATACCCACAGTGTATGCTGCTCTGCTGCCATTGTCTGGAGGAGGAGGAAACCATGCTCCATGTCTTCTGGTCTTGTAACAAGATTCAGCCCGTTTGGACTCAGGTCAAATATTGGAACTTTCAATTCACTGACATCCGTATGCCCGATGATATGGCCGCATTTTTCCTTCACTTAGCTCCTCTTTCATCAAAACAATATAAACACTCCCTATTGATGCATTTTCTCAACGTCACAAATTCCTACTTACTGGAAATTAACATCTGGAGGCTGGTGGGTTTTTCTTTTGGGGGGGGCGGCAAACAAGCAACTCCCCTCTTCCAGGCTGGCAGCAGCGCGGCACTGATAGCACCCCCCTCTCTGGGAGGCCGGAGGCGCGGCACTGACACCAAACCCCCCCAGGAGGCTGACAACACGGCACTGAAAACCCTCCCAGGTGGCCGGCGGTCAGGCACCTACCCGATCTAGGAATGGCAGGCTGTGGTGTCCTCCCCTCCTCTTCCGGGTGCGGGCAGTGGCTCTGGTGTCTGCTCCTCCCGCGGCCTCCTCCGCTGTGTATCTCCTCTCTGTTCCTCTGTCTTAAGCACTGGGCATCCAATTGGATCACCTGACGCTTTGGCCAATCAATGTTAAAATAGCGAAATTTAATTTGCTATCGTCACACAACTGGGTGGGATCTGCACCCCGACACCACCCTTTTTTGGAGCCTATTAGAGCCTCTGGCTCTAGTCAGGTGCTTCAAAAAAACACTCCCCTCATTGGAATCCATAGTCTGGTGCCCTGATATGTAGTTCCAAGGGCTGGACGCATGGATATGGGGGGGGGGGGGGGGCACCCGTGGGCCCTCTATGGCCCTCTATGGCCACTGGCACCACCTATCAGATAGTGATTTGCAAAGCAAAGATCACTGAAATTAAACTCATGGAAGAATTAATTGCCTTAGCCAATCACATGGAGGAGAAATTCCAGAATACATGGTTCTTTTGGACACAATTCATCTGTACTTGCAAATATGCTACTCTACTCAGCTCTCAAGGCTGAGCCAATGGGCCACCATGGACCATAAACCTGAAAGCACATCTGTGATATAGTAGATGGAGAAAACCACCAGCCGCCCCCTCCTCTCTTTTTCCCCTTCTATCCTTCCCTTTCTTCACCCCTTATTTTTTCTTTTCTTTTTCAGTACTTTATGTCCACTGAGACACCTCAGGTTGGTAGAGGCCGTAGCCCACTGGATGACAAAGAAATCTTACTCAGTCAGTCACTATGATGGTAAACTCCTAACTCTCTTATCTTTACTTGTTCAGGTATTACTTAGCAGTATACTCGCTTCTTGTAGATTGTGATATCCCTGTCTCTGTACTGCTTTGGATTTACTATACACTGTACCACTGAGGTTGATTTTGTACCTGAAACTATTTAAACAAACCTATTGTTTTTGTGTTCTTTTTTGTATACCGAATTGATAAATAAAAAATAAAAAAGAAAGTATTTTATATTTACTTGTTTTAATCTTTTTTTTTTTTTTTTTTATTTTTACATTTCTTCTGTTTCTTCCTGGTTTTTGGCCTAGGCCTAAATGATTTCCTAAATGCCAGGAGTCTTCATAGGCATTTTTTTTTCCATCTGGAGGAGGTGCTTTCTCAGCTAAGCACACCCTTCTGTCTGCATGCCTGAGCTAAGGACAGATGGATTCCAGGAAATAAATGCTACATGAATCAGCTGTCTTTACTTAAGTTGGCCATGGATGGAAGTGTTGGGGGGGGTCAATGTTATTTCTCAAAAAACAAAGCATGGAGACATAGATGGATGGGTGAGTTTGTAGGGAATATTAAAAATGAATCAAATATAATTTTCTATTCGTGGGGGTTCAGATACAGTTAAGTTTTGCTTTAAGGAACGTTATTGCTTTATCTGTAAGGCTGGAGAAATGGTCATGTAACCAGGAATTTTAAAGATCTGTTAATGCTGAGAATTGAGACATACAGTATACCCCCATTACAATGAATGTGGAGGTTATAAGCAATGTTTTCCAAGTGTGGAGGAATGTTCTCACAACAATGAACCATTGAAGAGCTGGTGATAGTGATTAAAAAAAAAGTAATTACTTTTTTTGACAGTTGAGAAAAAAGAACACAAAATGTGAAGATAAAGGCAGTATACAACAGCAAACATGTAGACCCATTGGACATGGAAACACTTTACTAACACTTTAAGGATCTCCTAGCAACCTCTGGAGTAACCCTAAGGTTTCTTGGAACCCTGGTTGAGAAAGGCTGTAATAATGGGTAGTATTATTACGTTGTATACAAAAGATACGCTGCGCTAAGGTGAAAATATCAATCTGGAGATTATTAATGCATATGAGGTATACTGAAAATACCGCATAAGCGGCTTATCCAGCCACAGCAAGGCACAAAGGATATATATAAAAAAAACAAGTCTTTTTATTAAAAAAAAATCAGCACAAAGGACAGTACTATTGTGAATGTACTGCTGGCTGCAGTTTTAATTGAAATCCTCTGTCCTCTGATCCCTCCCTACCCTCACAGCCATAATCTTCCAGTGCTGCAGGTGTTAATACGAGCCGAGAGACCTGTCACAGGCAATAAAGGGTGCCGACTGTGCCCATCCTTTCTGCCATCCTCCTCCATTCATAGTAGATGTACTCTAGTTTCTATCAATGAAAAATGTTCTATGAATGGAGGGAAGGTAGATGAATGAAAGGTCCTCATCCATTCCTAGAGGGTTTTTCATTCATGGAAGCTATAATACAGCTTATATGAATTGAGGAGTGGAGCAAAATGGGTGGACATTCAGGACGCTTGACAAGTGCCATTTTTGTGTTTATTAATAGTCAGAAGCTACAAAAAGTTTAATAAACACACAATCAACCGTGTGATGTGGTCACCTAAACCGTTGCTTCTCTCCCTCTCCTCTGCCCGGTTCCGGCATTTCAACTGTGGGCACCCGGCTGTGACAGCTTGGTTTATGGCTGGGTGCACAATGCGCCTGCTGAATGGTCCAGCAGTCTCCTGGGACCTGTAATGTGTCCCCAGAAGACTGCAGGGAGGGAAGAGGAGAGGAGAACTTCCTAGGTGATCTAAGTGGAAAAGAGGGCAGGTACCTGTCAAAACTAGGTACCAGCTCCCTCCAAAAAAATGACATGCCAAATATGGCAGGGGAGAGGAATAGAAGTGCGTAAAGCAAAACTTCCCCTTTTGGGTGGAACTCCGCTTTAAGACACATGTAGGGATCTGCTGCCCTCTACTGTCTTTATTTGTGAATACCTGTGCTCTTAATTTTACACAGTTAATTATGTATGCACTTCCTGTCTCTGGGAGGCTGGGCTAAGAATCCCAGAGGAAGGAAGCAGATAGAGACCAGGTGTCCAAATACAAGTGCTGCTGTATTTTCACCCAGATTAGAAGCAGAGACTATTAGGCAAGTATTTCTATGTTCTAATAGTTTATCTGCAGCTGACCATAGCTTCTTGCGTGTGTATCTAAATCCTCATGACAGACTTATCAATGTCCTATTGTTGTTATCTTACATGTTCAGTGCCAGATAGCTAGGTCTGTGCTACTTTATTTGTGTAGTGGTCTTGTCTTCAGTTCTCCCAAACAAAGACAGGTGCTGCATCGTGATCATCCCCAGAGGTCCCCACAACTAGACTTTGCAGCAACATTTTTCTGGAGGCATCTTTATTAAAAACTATACATACCCAGGTATATGCACTAATCAACAGGGTCCTTGTTGGGTCCTTTGCTGATAATACCTCTTTGTACATTGGGTGTATGCAGTGGCGTACCAAGGGGGGGGGGGGGGGCAGTCCACCCTGGGTAACACAAATTAGGGGGGTGTCAGGCACTGCCCAGGGACCCTGGGTGCATGTGGGGCCCCTGCACTTTCCCTGTCAATGCAGCTCTGTAAAAAGTTGATCGGAACAGCACAGAGCCCAGCGGTGTGGGGGAGGTTTTCTGTAACTCCCCTGTCATCTCTTCAAGTTAGGCTGTTAGGCTAGGAGGAGAGACCACAGCAGCCCAGGAATCTTCATCACCTGACATGCTGTAAGTGACTGAGCACACTGTCACTACATGCAGACCTAACCTTCTCTATATACCACCCTAACCTGTCTCTATATACCACCCTAACCTGGCACTGATGTACTTATGGTTAATGTTATATGCTGGTTGCAGTAGTTTGATTAAATTACGGCTCACAGAGGCCCTGTACTGGGTGGAGGCACTGCCAGCTTTATTATCAATCCCACTCTTCCACTTAGCAAAGGTTCTGGTTCTTTTATTTCTCTATAGGTTTAGTGCAATATCCTGTTTGAGGACCATTTCTCATCTTCCCCCCCACAAAAGGGCTACATACTTGTAGAAAGCTGTAACTCCATATTGTATAAGACTTAAAAATAAATACTAAATATAACTAAAGGTTGTCTGAAAATCCTAGGGCATTGCCAGTTGAAGCAGAAAGTTCTCAGCACTTTGTATAAGCCTAGGGGTGAAGATCCAGGAATGAATCATTATTTCTTTTGATAAATGACTTTATAAGTATGGAATGGAAAGAGAACAGTACTTAGCACAAGGAATGAGGACAGCACTCAAATTAATCTTAATAAAGCTAAACTCTCAGGTCACTATGAGGTTACAAGTTGTTACTTTTAGGGAAATCGTTTTTTAATGCTTCCAAATCGTAGTGCAGTCAGTACAAGGAAATTGCCTAATTGAAGTGTTTTCTGGTGATACATTCCACCATTACATGTTACAACATCATCTTTTTCGCCCGACAGACTGCTAATTCTTCAAGTAGATGTAAACCTTATCTGCATGACATTTAGGGGTCAATTTATCAATGCTTTAATCCAAGTTTATTGTACTTTTCACCCAAGAGTCTTACTTTTATCTAATTGAAACTTATGTAAAATGTGTGCATTTTGGATAAAAACATAAATACAAAATTAGTTTGTTAAAGTGGTTGTAAACCCTTTAAAAAAATTCCTAAAAAAAAAAAAACCTGCAAGACAAAGGCATAATGAGCTAGTATGCATAGCATACTAGCTCATTATGAATTACTTACCTGAGATCGAAGCCCCCGCATAGGTCCCCGTTCACCGCTCCAGTGGGCGACATCTCCCCAAGGGGTTACTTCCGGATATCGCGACTCCGGTGCTGTGATTGGCCGGAGCCGCGATGATGTCACTCCCGTGCATGCGCGCAGAACCCGCCGGCAACGCACAGTATAACTGAAGCAACGGCACGTATGTGCCGTTGCTTCAGTTTGCTCAAGTGCACATGTGCCGATGACGTCAGCACATGCAAATACAGGTATATAACCTAAACCGTACAGGTTTAGGAGATATCCAGTGTAGCTACAGGTAAGCCTAATTATAGGCTTGCCTGTAGTATAAAGTGGTTGTAAAGGGCTTACAACCACTTTAAAGTACTGTATAGTGGATGTCAAAATCTCATGTTTGTCTTATGACTCAGATCCTTCACATCAAATACCCCTCTTTCCCGTCACAGCCCCCTCTTCACATCACATGCCCCTTCACATTGCAGCATCTCTTCACATCACAGCTCCCTGCCTTTACAGAGCCCCCCCTTATACACAGTTGCCCCATCACCCCCCCCTTTCACAACACAGTTCTCTCCTTACATCAGTGCCCTCAGTCCCCCCACACATCACAATTCCCTTTCACATCGCAGTTCCCCCTTCACATCACAGCTTCTCTTTACATCACGTTCCCCCTCACAACACAGCATACCCTCTTCACATCACAGTCATCCTTCACATCACATTCTACCATCACATTATAGCCCCCCACACATCACAGTCCCCCCTTCATGTCACATCCTACCATCACATTATAGTCCCCCACACATCACAGTCCCCCTTCATGTCACATCCTACCATCACATTATAGTCCCCCTCACATCAAAGACCCCCTCCCCCCTTCACATCACAGCCCCCCCTTAACATCACATTTCCCCCTCATGTGACAGTCTCCCTTCAAATAATAGATCCCCCCCCCCATCACATTATGCCTTCATGTAAGAGTCCCACCTTCATATCAAAGCACATCCCCCTTCACATTATAGTTTCTCCCTTCCCATCGCAGCCCCCCTTTACATCACAGACTGACTTCACATCATAGTCCCCCCCCCACCCTTACACATCACATCCTGCCCTTACATCATAGCCCCCCCTCAAATCACAGTCCACTTTCACATCAAAGCCCCCCTTTACATCACAGATCCTTCTTCACATCACAGTCCCCCTTCATATCACAGTCTCCTCTTTACATCAGGGTCCTCAGTCACCCTTTCATATCACAGACCGACTTCCACATCACATTCCCTCTTCACAACTCAACCCTTTTTCAATTCACAGACCCCCATTCACATCACAGCCCTCCCCTTAACATCACAGCCCCCTTTGCTGAGCCACTGGATTCAACGATTACAATAACAATTGTACATAACTATTTGTCCTTCAAACCTGCATGTACATTGTTCTGTGTGAATTTGGCATAAACAAATTTACTTTAGGCTATTTTCTCTTCCAAAACGAATGTTATTTTATTATGGGCAGTAGTCAAATTTCACATTATGGCTACTAAACAGAGCTAAGGAGCACAGGAAATGTAACAAGAGATACAATGAAACATTTCTAGAAATTAAAAAAGGAAATTGGTTAACAGCCTTCAATTTCCACCAGCTATGATGCCTGTCCTTTTTCATTGGTGGAAGAACAAGGGGCTCTATTGCATAGGACACTTTCTTGACCAGAGGTGTACAGCCTTCTTTGTATTTTGTGCAGGATTTGGAAATGCCCCCATCTGAGAATTTCCGCCTACAACAAACACACCATTTTTTGAGTTCTCTACAAAAGAGAAGTCCCGATCTTACAGTGCGAACGCAGTTCAAAAACAGATGCATGCAGGAGACTTTTCAGCAGGGTTGCATCTCCATTTTGTACAAATCCTTTGTTTCCCCCCCGTCGAAACTTCCTTATCAAATAGCTTGGGAGAGGGACTTGGGCATTGCCCCTGAGGTGAAGGACTGGACTGCACACATACATAAGGGCATTATGAATGCTGCCCTGATTGAAGTGGGGTATAAGGTGCTTGCGAGATGGTATCTAGTGCCAGAACACCTCTCTAAAACATACCCAAATTCATCCACCTCCTGCTTTAGGGGCTGTAGCCAGGTGGGCTCCGATCTTCATATATGTTGGACTTGTCCTAAGTTCCATCTTTTCTGGATACGGATTAATTTCTTAATTCATTCAGTCACTATGGTCAACATTAATAAAGACCCTCGAATAGCATTGCTTAACGAACCTGTGGAAAATATCCCAAGATCCACACAGACTTTAATATTTCATGTTTTTGGTGGCCAAAATAGCAATCGCTACTGCTTGGAAAAGCCCAGTGATTGACCTAGCTTTAATGAAGCAAAAGCTAACCTGGATCATGCTCCATGAAAAAACGGTTAGTGTCCTTCGAGACAAACAAAACTTGTTTAAAAGGTATGGACCTCTTGGCTTTCTTACCTACAGGTACCGGACACACTCAGGTAGTAGGGTGGCATCCTGGACAGGTATGGTCTCATTCCTCTGCACTTTTGTCAGTTTTTTTTTCTTTTCCTTACTTGCTTTTTCTATCTCCCTCCTCAGGTGCAATATTGGTCCTCTAGTCAAACCCTTTGTCTCTACGATTGTTTGTTTGAACAATAATAATATATTTGATTTTTCGAATTATTTGATGTTCTCGGAGTAAAATAAATAAGTCTAGTGTTAGACGCCATAGTGGTTCCTATGTTTGCCATAGTTTTATTATTATGGTTATAGCCTGCTTTGGGGGTAGGGTGGGTGGGTGTAGTCCTGCTTGACCCCTCCGCCAAGCCTACAATGATGGCCTGAAGTAAGGCCCATCAGTTGTTTGGTCTCTTCTTGGCATATAGCTGAACATGTATTGCTATATGGGACTTAGAGTCCCTTCATGACTTTCTGGCTATTTTGAATGGCAATAATAGAGGCATTTCCTTGAGTTACGAGGCTAGTGAGACCTCCATCCAGGGCCAGATTAAGAGCAACATGGGCCTGGTGCTAAGGATTTTGGTGGGCCTTTTTATGAAAATAAATAAAATGAAAACGCAAACAATTTTTTGTTGAATTAAATTAAAGAGAGAGAGGGGTGTGAGAGAGTGGTAGAGAGAGAGAGGGGGGGGGGGGTGATAGCGAGATAGGGGGCTGAAAGAGAGGGGATGAGAGGGAGGGGAAAAGAGAGAGAAAGGCATTGAATGAGAGAGATGGGGATGAGAGAAAGGGGGTGAGAAAAAGGGGAATAGAGAGAGGGTGAAAGAGAGAGAGGGTGGTAGGAAAGAGGGGGTTGAAGGGGGCAAGAGAGAGAGAATGGGGGATGAAGGGGGTGAGAGAGAGAACAGGGTGAAAGAGAGGGGATGGAGAGAGAGGGGGGTGAAAGAGGGAGAGGGGGGGGTGAGAGTGAGGGGGTGAGTCTCTGGGGGGCACACCATAGTACATTACACGGGGGGGGATAGCACAGTACATTACATGGCGGGCACAGCACACTACACTGTTGGCACTGCCCAATACAGCACATTAAAAGGTAGGCACAGTACATTATATGGTGGGCACAGCACATGACATGGTTGGTACTGCACAACACAGCACATTGCATGGTGGACACAGCACATGCACACGGTGGGCACAGGACCTTATATGGTGGGCACAGCACATGACATGGCGGGCATAGCTGAGCACATTACATGGTGGGCACTGCACATTACAAGTGGGCACTGCACAGCACATTATATGGTGGGCACAGCATATTATATGGTGGGTACTGCACATGGCATGGTGGGCACTGCACAGCACATGGCAAGGTGGGCACTGCATGACACCACATGATATGGTGGGCACTGCATGACACAGCACAGCACATTAATTGGTGTACACCGCACATGACATGGTGAGCCCTGCATAGTGCATTCCATTGTGGGTACTGCACGGCACATGCCATGGTGGACAATGTACAGCACCTTACATGCTGGGTACAGCACATTACATGGTAAGCACTGCATGGCGCAGCATATGACATGGTGGGCACAACACAGCACGACAGGTTGGGCACTGCACAGTAATTTACATGGTGGGCACTGCACATGACACGGTTGGCACTGCATGGCACAGCACATTACATGGTGGGTAGAGCGCATTACATGGTGGGCACTGCATGGCACAGCACATTTCATGGTGGGCAATGCAACTGCACATTACATGTTAGGAACTGCACATGACATGGTGGGCACTGCTGAACAGCCCAGCACATTGCACAGTGGGCACAACACACGGCAGGGTGGGCACAGCACATGACATGGTGGGAACTACACATGACATGGTGGGCACTGCATGGCACATCACATTACATGGTGGGCACTGTACATTACTTGGTGGGATCACTGCATGGCATAGCACATTACATGGTGGGCACTGCAATGTACAGCACATGACATGGTGGGCACTGCACATTACATAGTGAGCACTGCAATGCACAGCAAATTACATACTGGGCACAGCACATTACATGGGGGGCACTGCAATGCACAGCACATGACATAGTTGGCACAGCACATTACAAGGGGGGCACTGCAATGCACAGCACATGACATAGTGGGCACAGCACATTACATGGGGGCACTGCAATGCACAGCACATGACATAGTGGGCACAGCACATTACATGGGGGGCACTGTAATGCACATGACATGGTGGGCACAGGCACAGCACATACATGGGGGGCACTGCAATGCACATGGCATGACATGCAATGGTGGGCTCAGCACATTACATGGGGGGCACTGCAATGCACATGACATGACATGGTGGGCACAGCACATTACATGGGGGCACTGCAATACACATGACAGTGGGCACAGCACATTACATGGGGGCACTGCAATGCACATGACATGACATGGTGGGCACAGCACATTACATGGGGGGCACTGCAATGCACATGACATGACATAGTGGGCACAGCACATTACATGGGGGCACTGCAATGCACATGACATGACATGGTGGGAACAGCACAATACATGGGGGCACTGCAATGCACATGACATGACATAGTTGGCACAGCACATTACATGGGGGGCACTGCAATGCACAGCACATGACATAGTTGGCACAGCACATTACATGGGAGGCACTGCAATGCACAGCACATGACATAGTTGGCACAGCACATTACATGGGAGGCACTGCAATGCACAGCACATGACATAGTGGGCACAGCACATTACATGGGGGGGGCACTGCAAAGCACAGCACATGACATAGTGTGCACAGCACATTACATGGGGCCACTGCAATGCACATGACATGACATAGTGGGCACAGTACATTACATGGGGGGCACTGCAATGCACATGACATGGTGGGCACAGCACATTACATGGGGGCACTGCAATGCACATGACATGACATGGTGGGCACAGCACATTACATGGGGGGCACTGCAATGCACATGACATGGTGGGCACCGCACATTACATGGGGGCACTGCAATGCACATGACATGGTGGGCACAGCACATTACATGGGGGGCACTGCAATGCACATGACATGGTGGGCACAGCACATTACATGGGGGGCACTGCAATGCACATGACATGACATGGTGGGCACAGCACATTACATGGGGGCACTGCAATGCACATGACAGTGGGCACAGCACATTACATGGGGGCACTGCAATGCACATGACATGACATGGTGGGCACAGCACATTACATGGGGGCACTGCAATGCACATGACATGACATGGTGGGCACAGCACATTACATGGGGGCACTGCAATGCACATGACAGTGGGCACAGCACATTACATGGGGGCACTGCAATGCACATGACATGACATGGTGGGCACAGCACATTACATGAGGGGCACTGCAATGTACATGACATGACATGGTGGGCACAGCACATTACATGGGGGCACTGCAATGCACATGACATGACATGGTGGGCACAGCACATTACATGAGGGGCACTGCAATGCACATGACATAGTGGGCACAGCACATTACATGGGGGCACTGCAATGCACATGACATGGTGGGAACAGCACATTACATGGGGGGCACTGCAATGCACATGACATGACATGGTGGGCACAGCACATTACATGGGGGGCACTGCAATGCACATGACATGGTGGGCACAGCACATTACATGGGGGTACTGCAATGCACATGACATGACAGTGGGCACAGCACATTACATGGGGGCACTGCAATGCACATGACATGACATGGTGGGCACAGCACATTACATGGGGGGCACTGCAATGCACATGACATGACATGGTGGGCACAGCACATTACATGGGGGCACTGCAATGCACATGACAGTGGGTACAGCACATTACATGGGGGGCACTGCAATGCACATGACATGGTGGGCACAGCACATTACATGGGGGGCACTGCAATGCACATGACATGACATGGTGGGCACAGCACATTACATGGGGGCACTGCAATGCACATGACATGGTGGGCACAGCACATTACATGGGGGCACTGCAATGCACATGACATGACAGTGGGCACAGCACATTACATGGGGGCACTGCAATGCACATGACATGACAGTGGGCACAGCACATTACATGGGGGCACTGCAATGCACATGACATGACATGGTGGGCACAGCACATTACATGGGGGCACTGCAATGCACATGACATGACATGGTGGGCACAGCACATTACATGGGGGCACTGCAATGCACATGACATGACATGGTGGGCACAGCACATTACATGGGGGCACTGAAATGCACATGACATGACATGGTGGGAACAGCACATTACATGGGGGCACTGCAATGCACATGACATGGTGGGAACAGCACATTACATGGGGGCACTGCAATGCACATGACATGGTGGGCACAGCACATTACATGGGGGCACTGCAATGCACATGACATGACAGTGGGCACAGCACATTACATGGGGGCACTGCAATGCACATGACATGGTGGGAACAGCACATTACATGGGGGCACTGCAATGCACATGACATGGTGGGCACAGCACATTACATGGGGGCACTGCAATGCACATGACATGACAGTGGGCACAGCACATTACATGGGGGCACTGCAATGCACATGACATGACATGGTGGGCACAGCACATTACATGGGGGCACTGCAATGCACATGACATGGTGGGAACAGCACATTACATGGGGGCACTGCAATGCACATGACATGACATGGTGGGAACAGCACATTACATGGGGCACTGCAATGCACATGACATGACATGGTGGGCACAGCACATTACATGGGGGGCACTGCAATGCACATGACATGACATGGTGGGCACAGCACATTACATGGGGGCACTGCAATGCACATGACATGACATGGTGGGCACAGCACATTACATGGGGGCACTGCAATGCACATGACATGACATGGTGGGCACAGCACATTACATGGGGGGCACTGCAATGCACATGACATGACATGGTGGGCACAGCACATTACATGGGGGCACTGCAATGCACATGACATGGTGGGCACAGCACATTACATGGGGGCACTGCAATGCACATGACATGACATGGTGGGCACAGCACATTACATGGGGGCACTGCAATGCACATGACATGGTGGGCACAGCACATTACATGGGGGCACTGCAATGCACATGACATGACAGTGGGCACAGCACATTACATGGGGGCACTGCAATGCACATGACATGGTGGGAACAGCACATTACATGGGGGCACTGCAATGCACATGACATGACATGGTGGGCACAGCACATTACATGGGGGCACTGCAATGCACATGACATGACATGGTGGGCACAGCACATTACATGGGGGGAAGCAGCAGTCTTTCCCCTAGCACAATAAAACCCCTCCCTAACAAATGTACTAACCTTATCTCAACAACAGCATGTAAGATGTCCTTCCTCCCGGGCTCCTGCTGGTTAGAACATCAGCGCCCCTCCCCCAGACAGCTCCCAGGCACTGAGGAGGATCTGTGTGAGTGGAACAGATCCTGACAGGAGTCAGGCATCGACAGAGACAGGACTCGGCTGCACTAACACTTGGCTCCTCTTCCTTCAGGAAGGCACACAGATATTCATAAGCCACTGGCATGGGCCTATATTGAGGGAGGGGCCTGGAGCTGCAGCTCCACCAGCCCCTATGTTAATCCGGCCCTGACTGTGACACATGTGCATTGTTACTAGGTTATCAAATGTAGCATGTGTACATTGTGATTTTCTATTCTCTATTTTTATTAGTATTTGACAAGATAATTTATGTCAGATTTATGTTATACTTCCGATTTAGAAGTTTTTGATATGTATTTTAATTATGTACTATTAATTTATTACATTTGTCTCATGTATATTATGGGTTGTGTTGAGATCTTTGTGTTTAGGTGGCCTTCCAATACTACTTTCGTAGTCACGCTGGCTATTTACCCACAGTGAGGCTTGATTTGCCTCTAAGTGGAGCACGTGAGCGTGTCAGCTGACTTTAGCATGTCATGACGCTATGTCAGTGGTTGCGCCGGCGTGACCTAGTTCCGGGTCGCGTGGCAGTCACGAGAAAAAGGCCAGTAGAAGGAGCTGTGAGCCCCGAGCGCGTAGCCTGTACTATCCCTGCATCATCCCCAACACCAGCCTGGACGTTTGCCGTGCATCAGTGACGTCATTTCCGCTTCTGCACTCCAGAGTGGTCAGCGTGGAGCTTTCCATACACTGGATGCAGCGGTTCAGCCTGTGTACCGACTCCACACCCAGATGCCTGAAGGAATGAAATCCGAGCCGGAAACAAGATAACAACACATCCCAGGACACTTTCCATCTCAAAGAAACACCTCCACCCTGCGAACCAGTAAGTGTAATTGTTACACTAAGTTTTATTTTTGCATAAACAAGCTACCACAGTTGGCGCCTCCACTCCCCTCCTTTTTTCAACATGCTCCGCTCGGTACCAGGGTTGTGTGTGCTGTGTGTGTCTGAGACCGGGGGTGGGGTCGTGCATGCCGTGCCACCTGTTCTGAGCATCTGGCGTTGTATGACGTCATGGTGCTGGGATGATGCTGCACGGACTGTGCCGCCCATTACGAGCATCTGACTATGTGTGATGTCATCACGCTGTGCTCAGCACGCAGCCATTGTGATTAGCGGTTAGTCATGTGGTTGTGTCACATGACCTGGGGAATAACATCAGTGGTATCCAAGGATAGTTCCTATTGGTCATTGCTTATAGGAACCTCGTCTTGCAGCCAATTACATGAGATATTGCATCATGGGTTTGTCTTTTCACAACATGATAACGAGGCAAGGAACTCATTTTTCATAGCTTTGGGGTAGGGATCACTTTTTCACTTTTAGCGGGATTTGTCGGGTAAACCTCCTGGTGCCCCCACCTCCCATTGGATAGATATCACACATGAGATTCCATAATGAGGCATGGAGCTCACGCCGTAGCCTAGTTTTCCGGTCTACAGTCTGAGGGCGGAGTTCATCTCCCCCTTCATGGCTAATTAGAGAAGCTATATATATGGGCAATGTGGGGGAGCAATGTTATGCCCCAGTTGAAGGCCTCTAGGTCGAAACGCGTAGGGCTTGCTATACATGCTTCCCACATTGCTTTTAATTTTATTTTTGTGAACACTTTCTATGCAATCATCTGTCATGTGATGTGCTGTTTTTTATAAGATTAAAAATCTTTTAATTTTTATGACCTGCGCCATATGGAGCCTTTTTCTCTTTCTTTTTTTTTTTTTGGCCATATGGTCCTAATGTGACCATATGGTCCTAAGTATCTAACCGCAAACCTTTATCAGATGAATGTCCATCCTGCTTTGTACATGCCACACAGTTGAAAAATCTATTTTTGTCTACACCGTTTTACCATTCACTACAGAGGATTATATCACAGCTATTTGATTGGACACTTTCTTTGAAGTTTATTCACATTTCTTTGTATATAGTGTCTGGACTTTATTAAGTTTTAGGTATTACACGCTTTGTTGTGTTTTTTTATCCTTAAGAGGTTTTGAACATTATCATTTTGTGTTTTAGTATTTTTACACATTTTTCTCCCTGGTTCATCATATCAAGTGTTGTTCCTTCTTCTTGGTACATTTAGTGCTACAGTTTTTTGTATTTTATTGCTATACGGGACTATTCGCAGTTCACCACATTTGCGCAGTTCCTGGTACCTACTGATGAACTTTCCATGGGATCCTGACTAAACTCCTTACAGTATCCTTTAAACATGCTATTCTGCATGTTCTGTTCTGTTCCCCCTCTGTGTTCTGTTATAGCCTCCACTGATGCCTATGTCACTACAGATCACAGTAGTAGTGTAGGGCCCAGTAGAGGGAACCACTGTGCTTATTGGGGGACCAGGTGCTGTGTTTTTTTTGGAATGCAAATTTCCCCCAAAAAATGACAGATGGACAGACATCAGCCAGGCAGCAAAGTGTGCAGTGAGTTTTGGAACATACAGTATGTGCTATTTACCACCAATGAGGGGAGGAAGTTATTGTCCCCGTCTCCCAGAGATCAAAGATTTTCCAGACTGGTCATTGCCTCCTAAGTATAATTACAATTACAGATGTAGCAGGTACCCTGCATATCCCACAGCCTGGCCAAGCTGACCAAGGTGTCATAGGGATGTCCCCGTGCGTCAGAGGGGGGCGGGGTCACCTGGTGACGTCATTGTGTGGCCCCGCCTTCAGTTATAAAAGAACTATCACCTGAGAGGCCGGTCATTATGGCGGGTGCCTCCCATGGAGGCGGATCGGTGGTGGCGTGCGGCTTTTTTTTTCTTTTTTTTTTTGGTCCGTCGGCGCGAGAGAAGAAGAAGATGAATGGACTTCGTGGGACACTTATTTTTTTATTTTTTAATATTGTCCCAAGCCGTGTCTTGTGTTTTTTTCCAATTTTCACACATTTTTGTGAAATGGTAGGGGTATATTTGTACTCCGTTACCATTTCACACAGGGGGGGCGGGATCTGGGGGTCCCCTTGTTAAGGGGGGGCTTCCAGATTCCGATAAGCCCCCCGCCCACAGACCCCCACAAACACCGGGCAAGGGTTCTGGGCAAGGGCGTTGCTAGGTCTACAAAAGATCTGGGGCTAGAGCCCATAGCAGTGTAGTAAAGAAAGTCATAAGCTTGGGTGGGCATACACATGTATATACAGTAATATACGTGTGTGTGTGTGCATATATCCCCAGAGAGCCCCCCCCACACTTACATCAGGGTCCCCAGAGAGCCCCTCACTTACATCAGGGTCCCCGGAGAGCCCCCCACTTACATCAGGGTCCCCAGAGAGCCAGCCTTTACATCAGGGTCCCCAGAGAGCCCTCCCTTTACATCAGGGTCCTGGGAGAGCCCCCCCTTTAATCAGGGTCCCCAGAGAGCCCCCCTTACATCAGGGTCCCCAGAGAGCCCCCCTTACATCATGGTCCCCAGAGAGCCCCCCTTACATCATGGTCCCCAGAGAGCCCCCCTTTACATCAGGGTCCCTAGAGAGCCCCCCCTTTACATCAGGGTCCCCAGAGAGCCCCCCTTTACATCAGGGTCCCCAGAGAGCCTCCCCCTTACATCAGGGTCCCCAGAGAGCCTCCCCCTTAAATTCAGGGTCCCCAGAAAGCCTCCCCCTTAGCATCAGGGTCCCCAAAGAGCCTTCCCTCCCCTTGGGGACTCCTGCAGAGACTCGGGGCTATGGGCTCCAGATTCAGGGCTATACCCCCGAAAGCCACCCCCCCAGCAACGCCACTGGTTGTGGGGATGAGGCCCTTGTCCCCATCAACATGGGGACAAGGTGCTTTGGGGGGCCGCTACCCCAAAGCACCCTCCCCATGTTGAGGGCATGTGGCCTGGTTTGGTTCAGGAGGGGGGGCACTCTCTTGTCCCCCCTCTTTTCCTGCGGCCTGCCATGTTGCGTGCTCGGATAAGGGTCTGGTATGGATTTTTTGGGGGACCCCACGCCATTTAAAAAAAAAAAATTGGCGCGTGGTTTCCCTTAAAATCCATACCAGACCTGAAGGGTCTGGTAATGGACTGTGGGGGAATCCCATGCCGTTTTTATCAATGGCTTTTATGTGTATTGCCGGGACCGACAATTCATTATAGCCGCGAGTAGTTTTAAATTATTTTTTTTCCTTTAGAAATGTCATTTTGCTCTTGGACTGTTCTAAACACGGGAAACATGCGCCACTTTACAGGCATACTATAGACACCCCCCAGGTATGAAATTTAAAGGAATATTTCACTTTTATTGTTTCACTTTAAGCATTATTAAAATCACTGCTCCCGAAAAAAACGGCCGTTTTTAAAACTTTTTTTGCATTGATACATAATCCCTGGGGCAGGACCCAGGTCCCCAAACACTTTTTATGACAATAACTTGCATATAAGCCTTTAAAATTAGCACTTTTGATTTTTCATGTTCGTGTCCCATAGACTTTAACGGTGTTCGCGTGTTCAAACAAATTTTTTGCCTGTTCGCATGTTCTGCTGCGAACCAAACCGGGGTTGTTCGGCTCATCCCTAATTGACTGTTGCAAGATTAGTTCCCATAGGAGACAGCGGTCCTACCTATACAGAAGTGTTATCCGGCTGGAGTCCTTTCACTGTATAGCTATCGACCTATAGAAGTCTCAGAGTCTGCCAATTAGCATTGCATCTATCTACTCAAGGGTGTCCTGGCCCTAACTCTCTCTCCCTCAGTTCTGTTAGGAGAGAATAAATCTCTTATTCACATTCAAAAAGTTACTGGCACCCAGCATTTATTCTTGCATCTCACCCACCATGCCTGGTAACCCACTCTACAAAGAAGGATGTCAGCTCTCCCTGACTCTGGAGGTCACCATTAGGCCTCTAGGGGTCGTGGCCCTTGCTACACATCAAAAAAATTCTGGCTAAATTCCATTTAAAAAAAAATGCATTGGTACATGTTCCCCAGAGTATTGCCCCCACATCCTCCACCCTTCCCCACTATGCTATTTTTTGGACAATCCCTTACCTATTACCCCAGAAAAATGGGCATTGTTTTATTTGACAGCTTTGGCTCCCATTGACTTCAGTGGGGCCAGGCTCGGTATTTGCACTACTTTGAAGTACGCCAAACCCCGCTCAAACCAAACCCAGGGCAGTTTAGTTCATTCCTAATTCCGTTCCCATCTGCTTCTTCATCCAATATGCTCCTCTCTTTATTATTATCACTTATTTTTCATTCTCTACTCGTTATTTTACAAATGTATCAGTCTGTCTACTCATTTCCTTGCCCTAAGTGTGTTTTGCTTAGCATAAGCCTTTTCATTCAATTTCAGTTTTGTTCTAACAACTCCCAATTTATTTTCACTTATTGTACTTTCTACGCGTACTATGCTTGCTTTAAATTGCATTGCATGATTATGTCAGGTCCATTTTACTTAATAATGATACCAATTTGCCTTTCCCAGTTATTGCTTTGTACGTATATGTAACATTGTTACACAGCACAATTTTGGAGCCTTTTACATTATTCACTTTTCTTATTTGTCTGTTTCCATTTTACCACTTTTTATTCTAATTTTCTTTCTTTATTTTACATTGCAACTATTTATATCGCTACATTCTACAATAAAAAAAAAATACAATTCATATAAAGCTTAGCATTTTACTTGTTTGTGATACTTTGCTGCTTTTCATCACAAACAAGTTACATTTCTATCTATAGTTGCATTGTTTTTGCCTATTGAAAATAAGTATAACATTTTTTTTTTTTAGCATTAAAATTGTTCATCATTGATTTTTCTTTTATAATATCTATTCTATCAATTAAACAGCTATTCATCACTTACACTAATTACCTTTAATTATTTTCAAGTTCTTACATCTCCATTTTTTTCCCCCAGGAATTGGCATGCATTTAAAGATAATGTAAAGCCAGCATTTCTTATTGCTAACATGTGCCTGCTGTACCATGTACTCAGGGCCGAAACTAGGGGGGCGGCAGGGTAGAACACGCCCGGGTGACACATCTAGGGGGGAGCCGCCAGGGGTTCCATCACCCCCACCCGCACTGGGAAGCGCAGCTCTAAGGGTGTCACTGCTGCCCGCTGCATAGTTTGCCAAACACCGGAGAACCAAATAGGAGGTAGACTGCACAGACACACTAGTGTTGAATCACTCTACTCCTCTGGCGGGGGATGTAGAGGAGGCCCTGGACTTGAAAAGCGAGGTTGGTGTGGCAAAGGACCTGGATTCAGAGGCCAGGGTGCAGAGGAGACTTTGAACTTGGGGAACTGTAGAAGAGGCCTTGGACTAGGAGGGGAGTATAGAGGAAGCCCTGGACGGGGGGAGGGGGAGTGCAGAAGAGGCCCTAGACTAGGAAGTGATAGGAAGTGGTGGTTGGTATAGAAAAGGCCCCTGGATGGGGGGGGTACAAGGAGATACTGAACTAGGTGAGGGGGAGCCTGGAGGTCCCAGTTTAGGAGAGGGGGTGTCCGGGGGCACTGGACTAGAACAGCAGGTGTCTGGAGGCCCTGGACTATGAATGAGAGGGGGATAGTGGAAGCCCCCTGGACTAGGAAATAGGATGCCTGAAGGACCTGCCAGCTTCAGGGAGAAAGAGCCTGGATCTAAGGGCTGGGCTAAGGAAGAGCCTGCCTGGGTCCTGGAGGGTGAGTTCACAACATAAATGGGGACATTTTATTAATTGTCACAAGCAATGCCAAACAGGAGCAGAGAGACTGGTTGCGTGATAGATTTATTGCTTGTTTGGCTGTACTTCTCCTGTGGATCACAGCAGTGCAGATTGTTTTGCACTCCTGTGACCCATTTTCAGCTGACAGCGGGCTGTCGGCTGACGTCACAGAGCCGGTCCAAGCTGGGGAAAGATTGCAACTTATGTTCTGGATACAATCACATGCCTGGACCAGCATCCAGCTTAGCCCGATTACGACTGCACATCCGAAAGGTCCAGGATGGGTCTTGGCTACATGGAAGTCTCAGAAGGGTAGGTGGTTCTCCCAAAAAATATATAAAAGCGCCAATGGTGCAGATCAAAAGATGTTTTTATTGGATAACACCAAAAACAATTTAAAATAGCGTGATCACGTGGAAAATATAAAAGCATAAAATCAAGTGTAGGGAAGAGTGTAGCTCGTCCGACGCGTTTCGTCCAATTGGACTTCAACTGGGGCATCAAGATGAACCACCTACCCTTCTGAGACTTCCATGTAGCCGAGACCCATCCTGGACCTTTCGGATGTGCAGTCGTAATCGGGACAGCAGAGGGAAGATTCCCCTTGAGATCCGGGGTTTCTTGGACCAACCATGTCTATTGTAGATCTCTGAGCCTGTTTGATTCGGTGTCACCAGCATCCGAATCCAACACTTCCGGTAAGCGTATTTCATCTGTTTCCCATTCAAGATCGTATAACCAATAATATACAGACGTGAAGATTTTACATTCTGGTTGGATTTATTATACATACCTACCATCATGGGACTACCATTATATTTTCACCTATTTGGACACCATTGAACTTTAATTGAATAGTCACACTCACGGCTTTTTTCTAGTGGATATTACTTCTGTCTGTTCACCATTATCATCATTAGCGCTACATTTTTTTGTCATATGCTTTTGAATACTGGTCACATTTGTATGTAGCTGCTTCTTGTTACACTTTGGGTTAGCGCAGTGTGATATATATTTTTTCCTGGTTCAATAGGATCGCCTGTCCTTTCAGTCAATTGGGTGATGGGTATCAGACTGGCTTTCCAATTGGCCGGGAGAAGGATCAGTGTTGAAACTGAGCTTCTGGCTCTAATCAGGTGCTTAAAAAAAACAGCCCCACCGCTGTAATTCAGGCGCCCGGCGTCCTAAAAGGGGCTAGACGCATGGATAGAGATTCGCATCGCCACATCGCTAGAAGGTGGAGGGGGTGGCGGCCTTGGATAGAGGGGGTGGCACTCGAGCGCCCCTAATGGACGGGCCATCACTGCTTCAATATCACTTTAAGGTTAGCTGTGTATAGTATAGGATATACAATAGAACAGTTTTATTTTATTAAAATAAGTGTACTGAGGTTTGTACTGCCGTCGCTGTTTTAATGACAATTGCGCGGTCATGCTACACTGTACCCAAGCAGAATTTTTATCATTTTGTTCTCACAACACCTCTACTTTTGGTGGTATTAGATCTGCGTTTTTTTTATTTTTTGCTAAACAAATAAAAAAGACCTAACATTTTGAAAACAAAAAGTTTTTCTTTTGTGTCTGTTATAAAATTTTGTAAATAAGTATGTTTTCTCCTTCACTGATGGGCACTGATAAGGCGGCACTGATAAGGCAGCACTGATGAGGTGGCACCAATGAGGTGCACTGATGGGCACTGACGGGCACTGATGATGGGCACTGGTAGGCGGCGCTGATGGGGGGCACTGATATGCAGCACTGATGGACATTGATAGGTGGCACCGATGGGCACTCATGGTGGCATTGGTGGGCACTGATGGGCACTGATAGGCGACACTAATGAGCACTGAAAGGCTGCTCTGATGGGTACTTATGGGTGGCACTGATAGGCAGCACTGATGGGCACTGATAGGCAGCACTGCTGAGTACCGATGGGCACTGATGGGCACTGATATGCAGCACTGATAGATGGCATTGATAGGCATCACTTATGGCACTGGCACTGGCAGACATTGGGGATGGGCACTGATTGGCAGCTGCCTGGACACTGATTGGCATTTCCCTGGTGGTCTAGGGTGGCATACCTGGTGGTCCAGTGTGGTGGCAAACTCTGGTGGTCCTGGGTGGGCATCTGAGGGGGGGCTGCGCTGATAAACAATCAGCACAGACCCTCCCTGTCAGGAGAGCAGTGAGGAAAAGACAATCAATGGCTCTTCCTGTTTACATCATGATCATCTGTAATTGGACACGGCTGATCACGTGGTAAAGAGCCTCCATCAGAGGCGCTCTACTGAGATCAGTGTAGCGTTGTGTCAGACTGACACACCGCACCACCGATCGCCGCAATGCACGCCCCCATGGGTGCGTGAGAGTGATCGTTCTGGAGGGTCGTCATATGACGTCCACCCAGAACGAGAGCCGCGCCGCCCAGCCATTATTTGACGGCCGGCGGGCAGAAAGTGGTCAAAGCATATGGCCATTTAGGCCCCTCCCACTGTTGATGCAATCTGACCAAACCCACAGTTTTGGCGGGGTGCCGCTATATTGCCACACACCATTTTTCGTGGGGATTGCAAAAAAATGACCAGCCCTGGGTGCCAGATGTGCTAGCTACGCCACTGCATGTACTTGTATTAAAAAGTATCCTATTCTCTTTGTATTGCTTCCTTTGTGTGAAATCCCTGGTGTCAGCCCCTCTGCTTTCCTATTAAAAACTGACCACACTAGGCATGAGAGCATAGCATGGTAATTTCTTTAGCTATGCTGGGAACTCAGCCTGCTCACCTTCAATGGTAAGACTCCACCCCCCCTCTCTATATAATCTGGGGTAGTAAGCACATATATATATATATATATATATATATATATATATATATATATATATATATATATATTATATATATATATATATATATATATATATATATATATATTAGGGCTGCAACGATTAATCGATATTATCGATAATAATCGATAATGAAAATCGTTGTCAACGATTTTCATTATCGATTAGTTGATCCGCTTGTTCCGCACCTTCCGTCCGTTTAAACCTCCCCTGTCCGACTGTGTACAAGGCGCCGCTGTGTGACGCCGCACGTCCGCGCCGCTCGTCTTACTGTTTACTAGGCGCCGCTGTATGACGCCGCACGTCCGCGCCGTTCGTCTTACTGTTTAGTAGGCGCCGCCGTATGACGAGGCACGTCCGCGCCTCCCCCTTTTGACGTCAGCTCCTCACTGAACTTCTCAGCCCCGCCCGCTGCTGCCTCGAGGGAACAGAGAGGCGAGAAGCAGCTGTGAGGGGAGCTGAGCTGGCGAGCTGCACAGTGCACACTTAAACGAAGGTAGCACTAGCCAACAGTTAAAGTAAAATACACAGTACATTTATTATGATAAATGTTTATGACAAGTACCCCATCCTAGTATTACTGGGGGGGGGGGGCCTTTATAGGTGTTCTGGGGGGGTGGATAGAATAGTAGTGCCCCAAATTGTTTCCTGGGATTGGGGGAAATAGTGCCCTATTGGTGTTCCTGGAAGGGGGAGAAGAGTGCCCCATTGGTGTTCCTGGGAGGGGGAGGGGAATAGTGCCCCATCATTGGTGTTCCCATGAGGAATAGTGCCCCATCATTGGTGTTCCCGGAGGAATAGTGCCCCCTCATTGGTGTTCCCGGAGGAATAGTGCCCCATCATTGGTGTTCCCGGAGGAATAGTGCCCCATCATTGGTGTTCCTGGGAGGAATAGTGCCCCATTATTGGTGTTCCTGGGAGGAATAGTGTCCCATTATTGGTGTTCCTGGGAGGAATAGTGTCCCACCATTAGTGTTCCTGGAGGAATAGTGCCCCATCATTGGTGTTCCCGGAGGAATAGTGCCCCATCATTGGTGTTCCCGGAGGAATAGTGCCCCATCATTGGTGTTCCCGGAGGAATAGTGCCCCATCATTGGTGTTCCTGGGAGGAATAGTGCCCCATTATTGGTGTTCCTGGGAGGAATAGTGTCCCATTATTGGTGTTCCTGGGAGGAATAGTGTCCCACCATTAGTGTTCCTGGGAGGAATAGTGCCCCATCATTGGTGTTCCTGGGAGGAATAGTGCCCATTTATTGGTGTTCCCGGGAGAAATAGTGCCCCATCATTGGTGTTCCTGGGAGGAATAGTACCCCATCATTAGTGTTCCCGTGAGGACTAGCACCCCATCATTGCTGTTCCCTGGAGGAATAATGCCCCATCATTGCTGTTCCTGGGAGTTATAATGCCCCATCATTGCTGTTCCCGGGAAGAATAATGCCCCATCATTGGTGTTCCTGGGAGGAATAGCAGTGCATATAAATAATGAAGAATCATTTATTTATATAAAACTGTACAATACATAATATTAATTGCACTTTGTCTCTGCACTTTTTTTTTTAGCTGCAAAAAAAAAACGCATTATAAAAATGGCAGAGGGTGCTGCTGACACAATGACCTCAGAAAAAGGTGTGCGACCCAAATCTTCAAAGGCATGGGAGCATTTTAATTTAAATGCTGCAAAGAAGGTGGTCACCTGCAAACTTTGCAAAACGGAACTTGCATGGCACGGAAGCACAACAACAATGAACGAGCACATGAAACGGAAACACGTGTGCTTCACAGAGGATGGCGAAACATCAGGACGGTGAGTTAAAACCCAAATGATATATAGAGTTACACAGAAATAGTTTTTCCTGCATACTAATTCATATTATCTTTTTCATTGCAGAAAGAAACAGCGCACCATGACAGAGTTTGTGCAGCAAAATCGTCCGTGCACTCCCCAACAATCGGCAATTATTACAGATTCTGTCGTGAAAATGCTAGTCACTGACATGCGGCCACTATCCATGGTTGAAGACCGAGGATTTAGAAGCATGATCAGTGTACTGAACCCTGGATATACTTTACCATCAAGAACCCATTTTACCAAACTAGTGGAGAGAAAGTACCAGGAGGCATTTCAGAATGTGAAGGATGCCATCAGCGCTAATGAAAGCAGAATCGCCATTACTGCAGACATATGGACAAGTATAGCGACCGAGGCTTTCCTTGGCATTACATGCCACTACATAGCGGAGGATTGGAAGATGATTTCTATCTGCCTCACTACCATGCCTCTGGAAGACAGACATACAGCAGCAAATATTGCAGAATGGTTGGAGGAAGTCACTGAAAAATTTGAAATTCCGGCTCAGAAAATAATTGCCATTGTGCATGACAATGGTGCAAATATTGTGGCTGCTGCGAAAATCCTGATGGACACGCATGGCTGGGCCAGTATCCGCTGCACTGGACACACCTTGCAGCTGGTGATCAGTGCTGCATTAAAGAATTCCGGAATTGAGAGAGCCGTTAGTGCTGCAAGAGGACTAGTTGAACATTTTAAAAAAAGTGAGCTAGCCAGCAGCAAATTGAAGGAGAAACAAAAACAAATGGGTACATCTGACCACAAGCTTCTTCAAGATGTAAGCACAAGATGGAATAGCACTTACTATATGGTTGAACGACTCATTGAACAAAGGTGGCCGGTAACTGCAACTCTGTCTGACCCATCAGTTACACAAAGGGGCAAACATTATCTGGACTTAAAACCAGACCAGTGGAGTATTCTTGAAGAACTTTCCACTGCTCTTAAGCCCTTTGAATGCTGCACTGTATTCATGAGTGGCCAAGAATATGTTACCCTATCATCCGTGCCTGCACTGGTAAAGGGGCTGTTGCGGTCCAATGAAGGTGCTTCATTTGAAACATCTCCGCTAAAGAGCTTCCAAGCCACTGCAACAGACCAACTTCAAAGCAGATGGAAGGGAATCCTTGAAGACGCCCCAAACACCGTAATCCTTTCCTCTGCCCTGGACCCACGATTTAGAAGACAAAAATTTTTATCACCAGAACAGATCATAAATGTGCAGGCAAAAGTACAGACGGAGGCGCTTGCTTTAAAAAGGGAGATGGTGGTGCAGCAGCAAATGACCATCACGTCATCTGTAACTAGAGATGCTGCTGAGCCTTCAACATCTACAGCATCTCATTCTCTACTTGGCATACTCCTTGAGTCTGGGGGCAGCAGTGAAGAGGAAGAGGGGCAACTTGAGGAGGATATTCACACACAAGTCCGAAATGAAGTGCAGGCTTATTTTGCTGAGAAGCCACTTCCAAAGGAGGGAAACCCTTTGAATTGGTGGAAGGGTAACCAAGATAAATATCCTACTTTGGCAAAACTTGCGAAATCCTTCTTGTGCATCCCAGGCACCTCCACTCCATCAGAGCGCCTCTTTTCTGCTGCAGGCAACATCGTTTGTAAAAAGAGAGCCAGCCTTAGCCCCGAGCATGTTAACATGTTAACTTTTTTACATTCAAACGCAAAGTTTCTTGAACAGTTATAGTTCACCTCTTTTCAGAATATTTGTTGTTTTTGTACTACTGCAAAGTCGTGTAACGTTAAACGTTTGTTATTCTGCAGTTTGAGTGTAACACTCAGTTTTTTCATCATTACTTTTAAATAAACAAAAAAAATGGCACATTACGTTTTTTTTATGATTTTATCCGATTAATCGATTAATCGAAAAAATAATCGGCCGATTAATCGATTATGAAAATAATCGTTAGTTGCAGCCCTAATATATATATATGTGCTTACTACCCCAGATTATATAGAGGGGGGGGTGGAGTCTTACCATTGAAGGTGAGCAGGCTGAGTTCCCAGCATAGCTAAAGAAATTACCATGCTATGCTCTCATGCTCTATATATATATATATTATATATAGGTATTTATACTTTTTTTTTATATCTATACTTGAATGTTTGCCTTTCATTTCTATTTTAAACTGAATGGGTTGTGTTACAAGGTGATCGTTTACAATCACTTTAAATGTATTAATTTCCAAACTGAACACACCCAATTTATCTAAGCTTTCAGTGTTTATGAGATTTTCCATCCTTTTTATTATTTTAGTTGCCAGCCATTGAAACTTCAGTTTTTTTTTGCTATAGAATCAGTGGCCAGCTTCTGTAGACATTGCTTGTGAATCATACCTTTACATCTCATATCCCTAACTATTGGTTAAAAATGGATCTAAACTCTATGAAATGGCATGGAAATATTAAGAATCAGTGACTGTGACATTCAACAATAAAGAAAAGGGCATCCAAAAGTCACTGGGACTTTGATGTGAGTTCATATAAAGTAGTGAGAGAATAAAAACATTTGGAGAGCTCCAGTGGCTTCCTGATTGGCCGGGAGGAGAGTAAAGGAAAACAATAGCAAATACTATCCATGTATCCGGCGCCCTGCGTGTAGATTAGGGGCCGGGCACATGAATTAGGGGTGCGGTGCCCCTGCGCCCCTAATGGACGGTCCGATACTGGAGAGCTCACTGGCTCATGTTAGGCTGCTCACAACAAACAAGGCTACTCTCATGTGGGTATCCCAGCAGGTTACCAGAAAAAAACAATCTCTAATGGAAGGAGTACCAGACCAAATGTAATTTATATATAAATTTATATTTATAATTTGTATTTATATTAAAAAACAAAACACGTTAACACATTTTGGAGGTCAGAAAAAAAAACCCCTTCATCAGGGCTACAACAAATAATAATATTTTTTTTTATATAAGGTGTTTATTTTGGTTTTACAACAACAAAAAAACAGAGACGGACTAACATTACAGGCATGTAAGGTGTATATGACTACATCAGTCATGTAACAAATCACAATATAATATAAATGTAAATGTGAGCGGTATAATCATAAGTCTAACAATCATAATAATGAACAGACATAATCATTTCTAAATAAATCACACACTATCAATTATGATCAGATATCCTTTATTTTAATTTCTGTGCATGTGTACGTGTATGTATATGTGTGTGTGTTTTTACATATGACTCATGGCTGTATTAGATCAAAAGGGCGCTTCTGCTAAATACTGAGCAAAGGGTCTGAATACTTAGGACCATGTGATATTTCAGTTTTTCTTTTTTAATAAATCTGCAAAAATGTCAACAATTCTGTGTTTTTCTGTCAATATGGGGTGCTGTGTGTACATTAATGAGGAAAAAATGAACTTAAATTATTTTAGCAAATGGCTGCAATATAACAAAGAGTGAAAAATTTAAGGAGGTCTGAATACTTTCCGTCCCCACTGTATATGTACGTGTGTGTATATATATACAGTATCTCACAAAACTGAGTACACCCCTCACATTTTTGTAAATATTTTATTATATCTTTTCATGTGACTACACTGAAGAAATGACACTTTGCTACAATATAAAGTATTGAGTGTACAGCCCCCCACCCCTTCAACCTCTGCAGCAATTCTGGCAGCACTCATATGTCTATTTCCCAAAGACAACCTCTGGATAGGACGCTGAGCACATGAACTCAACTTCTTTGGTCGACCATGGCGAGGCCTGTTCTGAGTGTAACCTGTCCTGTTAAACCACTGTATGGTCTTGGCCACCATGCTGCAGCTCAGTTTCAGGGTCTTGGCAATCTTCTCATTGCCTAGGCCATCTTTATGTAGAGCAAACAATTCTTTTTTTCAGATCCTCAGAGAGTTTTTTGCCATGAGGTGCCATGTTGAACTTCCAGTGACCAGTATGAGGGAGTGAGAGTGATAACACACCCGATTCCCATTCACACCTAAGGCCTTGTAACACTAACGAGTCACATGACACCGGGGAGAGGAAATGGCTAATTGGGACAAACAAAATATTGACACTTTGGGCCCAATTTGGACATTTTCACTTAGGGGTGTACTCACTTTTGTTGCCAGCGGTTTAGACATTAATGGCTGTGTGTTGAGTTATTTTGAGGGGACAGAAAATTTACACCATTATACAAGCTGTACACTCACTACTTTACATTGTAGAAAAGTATAATTTCTTCAGTGTTGTCACATGAAAAGATATGATAAAATATTTACAAAAATGTGAGGGGGTGTACTCACTTTAGTGAGATACTGTGTGTGTTTGTATGTGTATATATATATATATGTGTGTGTTATCCATTAGTCTCTATAATTGTTGGACTTACCGTAATTATATTGTGTTTTGTTGTTTTGTTGTTGCCCAGATAAAGGGGAAGGACTGACAGTCACCAGCACTTCAGTGAGCCCGGGGAAGGACTGACAGTCACCAGCTCTATGCTCATGGAGCTGTGCGAACCATGCATTCGGCAATGTTAGAGGCGCCGGGGGACTGATGCAGCATCCACCATTAGAAGTGTCTGCCAAGAGTAAGTGTCAGTTTAAAATCTATTGTGAGTCAACAAGTATATTTTAAATAATAGTACTCAATAGCGTCTTTCTTTAGCACACAAGTATGGATGACATCTGGGGCAGGTGCTAAATATATATTCATTTTGTTCAGATAAAACTGCATCTCATATTGAATGCAAAGCACTCGTCATCTTCTTCCATCATATCATCTAAAAACTGGCAACGCCTGTGTCAAAACAAATTAAAAAGATACATTTAGATTGCTCTCTCTGAGAGTAGTCAGCAGTAGTTTTCACTGGAAACATTTTTGTAAGCTTTCAATTTACAACAAAAATTTTACAATGCAGATTTGGAAAAAAAATACATTTGTAAAAACAATAATTGTTGAACTAAAGCTTATGGCTAAATCAAGAAAAACATACCTACAGAATATGACCAATGAAGTTTTGATAAGCAGAGTGATGTTTGCCAAATTTATTTTTAAAATCAGTGAAATTTCATTAAAGCAGAGATTCAGATTCAAAGTCAATTTTCTTAAAGCCCAATCCCCAAAATTAAACATGGGTGCAACCCCCCCCACACACACACACACACACACACACACCGAACCTTGCAATTGAGCGCTGGTCAGGTGTAAGGCTTTGCCAATTAGGGCACAGAGCACTGTCAGAGCCCTGACTGGACAAAGTAATGATGACTTTGTCCAATCACAGCTCAGTGCTCATAGTCCCACCCCACACTATAAAAGGTTCCTTCCCATGGGAACCTTTTTCAGTGTGCTGGAGTGGAGGTAGATAGAACAGGGCTCAGTTTGCTACTAGCGAGTTAGTGTGTTCACTTATTGTATAGTGGCAGTGTATTGTTAATGCACAGCCATGACTTGATTCTGAAGGTAACATGAACCTTACCGAGAGGGGGGAACACTAATAACCACCAAATTGGCAGTCATGTTCCCCCAGCTGCAGCGTATTGCCAAGTTGGCTTCAGTGATGATGAATATAGAGGGGGTGATGATGAGGTCACTGACTTTATCTAAAAAAATTGTTAATCTTGGCCTGAGTGTACTATAATTTGGCTTCTTCATATAAGGCTTGCTCACTGCGGTGCAAAAATGTTCAATTTCCATCCAAAGTCTACCAAATCACCAGAATCTATCCAAAAAAATTAGAACATTGTTCTGAGTGCACTAATTTGTGGCCTCATCATACAGACTGGCTCCCCAAGCTGTTGTTTATAAACTAAAGAAAGCTTGCAGGGAAAATCAATTTAAATGTAGTTTTGTTTTTCTGTATATAAGTCAGTTTTGCTGCAGCAGGTTCTATACATGGTATAGCTGTGCCACTTTACAGGCAGACTAAGGCACTATATTTTAACAAATTTTTAATTTTTATTGTTTCACTTTAAGCATCATTAAAATTACTGCTCCTTTTAAAAATGATCTTTTTTAAGAGAAATGTTTGCATTGATACATGTCCCCCAGGGAAGTACCCGGACCCCCATACCCTTTTTATGACCAATAACTTGCATATAAGCCTTCGAAATGGGAACTTTTGATTTTTCAAGTTTGGGTCCTATAGACTTCCATAGGGCACAAACCAAACCGGGGAGTGTTCTGCCCAACTTTAAAAGTGAAATACTGATCTTAATCCACGATACCACAAGCTTCCTTCTGGTAATTCCGTATGAGATAAGTGGGCCCTCAACACCTCACATTTTTAGTTCAATCGTTTTCTATTCAAATTTTCTTTTAAAAATAACAAATGGAACAGAAAAAATGGATTACAGAGGGAGCAGGAAACAGGTCTTCCAATAATGTTGAAATGCATAGAAACATACAGTTTACAAGTTAAGAAGATAGAATGTACCAAAAGTCGGGCAGCACCATCTCAGAGCTTCTAACAGATAGCCAAAAAATATAATAACCTTGTCAGATACATTTAGTGTTATCCTCCTATAGAATCAGAGTGCCAGGTGCAACCAGTGAGCTGACAGGTTCGCTGGTTGGCAAAGGGGTCGTAGTTTAACTACCACAGCTAGTATTTCAAGTTGAATAAAAGAACTGCGAGGAGAGTGGGAAAGAGAAAGAGGAGATGAGGAAGGATAAGGAGGGAAGCAGGGAGGGTCTAGAACAGGGGTGTCCAAACTTTTTTCAAAGAGGGCCAAATTTGACAAAGTGAACATGCGTGAGGGCCGACCATTTTGCCTGACATTCTTTGAACCATAAAAATTTGGTCTAAGTGTGTTCCTCCGAGCACTAATACATTGCCCAACAAGAATTCTCTTGCCTTTGTGGCTGTGTGTGGTGAAGAGATGAGCTCGGGTGTTTTATTTGGATATATATCTTTTGTGGCCCTAATGAATCCTCGGGAGCCACTCAGGACTAAGGATGAGCTTGGGCGTGTAATTTGGATATACCGTATTTATCAGCGTATAACACGCACCTTCACTTTAAGAGGGAAATTTCAGGAAAAAAATAAAATTTTAATTAAAGAACTGTGAAGCAAAATAAGGGTCAGTGCCCATCAATGCATCCTAATCAGTGCCCATCTGCAGCCTCACCATTGCCATCAATGCAGCCTCACAATTGCCATCAATGCAGCCTCACTATTCCATCAATGCAGCCTCACCATTGCCATCAATGCAGCCTGATCGATGCCAATCTGCAGGCTGATCGATACCCATCTGCAATCTCAGAGAGGGGGGAGGGACGAGCGCCAACAGATTACATACAGGAGAATCTCCTGTTTACTCGCCGGCCTCTTTTAGACAAAGTCCCGCCTCCTATAGACAAAATAGTTGTCCAATGGCAGCCCCGGGAAACGGGACTTCCTATTACAGACGCCGCTGAGTAAACACTAGATTCTCCTGTATGTAATCAGACGGCGCTCGTCCCGTCCCCTCTGAGGAAATCGATAAAATGTTTGTTTAAACTGTTCCTCCCTATCCATTTCCTGCGACAGCAGATGTTTGAGGCCTCACTTTTTGCAGATCTCCAACCGGTCATGTTGCAGCCCCTCCTACTGCAGGTCCTGCATTGTACATAATGGTGTCAATGATACACCCTCACTTCAGAGAACATGGATGCGAGGAGTTGGATCTTTTTTTTTGTCAAACAGGAGTCATCGATTAGGATTGATAACCAGACCTCAACAGCTCTACCACAATACAGGGGCCTTCCCAGGAGGCAATGGCCTTCCAAATTTAGGAATCCAAATTAAGTCAATAAAAAAAAGCACCAAACGGTTGTCGAAAGAGTCCAAAATCATTTATTTTAGATTACAATGTGACAAGACGATAAAAGATAACCAATGCATTGGGGGGGGGGCTGTCAATCCTCCTTCATCAGGCATTAAGATGAAAAAAACAATGCTCTATCTCAAAAATCCTGGGGAGTGTACTGAATCAGGGAAAATTGCATTGCTATTAGATGTGTGCTAAAGATAATAGTACAGACTATCCTATTATTATTTAGCACACGTTCAACACGACCATCAATGTTCTTTGCTTGATTCAGTATACTCCTTTCTTAGTGTATTTGTTTGTTATCTGTGTAATGTCTTTTTAAATGTTATATCTTACTTTATTGACTGTTATTTTTTTTCTTGCAGTGCAAGAAAAAAAAAAAACGAGTGGTCTTTTTTGGCACAGGAACAACTCCAGATTAGTTATGGTGGTTTTTAAAGGTGCAATCGGCTTTCAAATTGAAAGCCGATTGCACCCTTACAAACCACCACAAATCACCATTGTTTGGCCTTCCCCTTTGACTTTCCTGATGTAGCACCCTGATGTTTAGGCAGGGTTGCTATTAAATGTATTTAATTTAATATTTTATTTATTGTAATAAAGTGTTATGCCCCGTACACACGGTCGGATTTTCCGATGGAAAATGTCTGATCGGAGCGTGTTGTCGGAAATTCCGATCGTGTGTGGGCTCCATCGGACATTTTCCATCGGATTTTCCGACACACAAAGTTGGAGAGCAGGAGATAAAATTTTCCGACAACAAAATCCATTGTCGGAAATTCCGATCGTGTGTACACAAATCCGACGGACAAAGTGCCACGCATGCTCAGAATAAATAAAGAGATGAAAACTATTGGCCACTGCCCCGTTTATAGTCCCGACGTACATGTTTTACGTCACCGCGTTTAGAGCGATCGGATTTTCCGACAACTTTGTGTGACCGTGTGTATGCAAGACAAGTTTGAGCCAACATCCGTCAGAAGAAATCCTAGGATTTTGTTGTCGGAATGTCCGAACAAAGTCCGACCGTGTGTACGGGGCATTAAGGTTTAGTTCCCCACTGACCTTCTTCAAGTAAGGCTATTCTGTAAATTTCCCCAAATGTATCCAGCAACATTTGCAGACATTCAAAAAGCTGTTGCAAAGATGAATCCTTCTTCTATCATTCTGTACATTTAGCAGGAATGTTCCCCTCCAGCAAGAACTGTTAAGCAGTACCAGCACTGTGTCATCCACTTGGCCTCTCAGCCTTTGATCAGCCGCTGATGATCCTCAATGACAGCTGCTAACGATGATTTAGCAATTGGACAGTCACCTTTCTGACTCGCTCGTTTTTTTGCTTTCCCTTTTAAGCTCAGGACAGAATGAGAATTATCTGATTAGCCTAAAGCTTCAGGTCGTAATTCCTGCAACTGTGGTCCAACAACACCTTGCTTGTTCCATTTTCATATCATCTCTTGTTTTGATTTTGCTGGATGATATGGGATATGGCAGCTGTGTGATGAGACAGTCTCAGATTTTCAGCCACCATTCAATCAACAATGCCAAAAATACCCCAATCTACAAAGCACCAACTTTCTAAAAATATATCATCCTGGGCCTTCAAATCTGAAAATAGGTTTAGGTAAGAACTATCCAATTCTGTGCAATGTATAGTATTTAAATAATTTCTCTCTTAAAGCGGAGTTCCACCCAAATTTTGAACAATATCTGTATGTATTCTCTTCCTTGCCTAGATGCTGACATGCCGTTTACAAAAATTAAAATCGCCGTAATTACCTTTTATTTTTCTATTCTTCTTTGCACTTCCTGGTTCTCCTCCCGTGGGAGTAGGCGTGTTTCTAGCCTCTCCCAGACTCCTGGGAGCTAGTCTCAGGCTTCCCAGGATGCCACTGAGCATGTGCGGGAACGAGCAGTAAATGCTGGGAGCACAGCATTCATCACATCCAGGAAATAAATGCTTGTGGGCTTCAAATGCCCACAATGAAGATGGAAACTGCCTGCAGTGAATAATATAAGTTATTCTTTCTGACGAAATCTGACACAGGCGGACATATTACACACAATATGTGAGTATGTAATGCTGAGAAGAAAAGTTTGTGAATGAACTCAAAAAAAAAAAAAGGATAGATAGGTGGACCCCCGCTTTAATTATGTTCAAGACTAATAATAAACAGGTTTTTTTTAGCCAGGACTAAATCATGCTGTACCTACGTCCCCCACTGCGCACTGTGGCTCCACCTGCTGGTTGCTACCTTGCTATGGCTCTGTAGGGCAACATTATGATTGTAGTGGCCAGCGAGTGAAACAACAGTATAGGCAGTGGATGCAGGCACCTGGCACATCTGAAGGTTTCAGATATTTAAAAAATCATAAACCTTTTTCAGCTCTACAAGAGAAAGAAGATCACAAGCAGTGGGACTGGTAAGTATTATTACTCTTATGATACAGGCCGGATGTTTTTTATTATTTTTCTAACAACGGATCACTTTAAAGGACATTTTTGACCTGTTATGAGAAATGCCTCCCATAGAAGACCATGGGAACAAAAAAGTCACCTAAAGTACTAAAGGCAATCTCTACTAATAAAAAAAATTAAATGGGTAATACTAACCTGCTCCGTGCAATGATATTGCGCAGAAAGGTCACTTACCTCCTCTTCTGCCAGTGACCGATGATGCTGTTAGCTCTTTCAGGTGTCTCCTGTAGCAAGGCAGTTGATAGATGTACCCAAGCATGCATGCTCCTATTGGGTCCTGAGCCGGGCTGTGTGCATCCCTAGACACACACAGCATAATTAAAACAAAGTTTTAGGTTTAGATTGTTTCCTTCCTTTTGCAATTTTTATCAGTGAGGGGTGTGCACAGGACCAACTTTGGATCCTGGGTTGAGGGGTTTTAGTCTGCAAAAGCAGCTTCTTTTTTGCAACAGTCTTCTTTGTGTAAATAAACTCTATGGAAAATGCAAATCTATTGCAATGCAAAAACAGATTGAGGCTCCATTCACACTAGCGCATTTTTTGATGCATTTTGCATTTTGCAGAAATGCACGGGAATTTTTTAACATGGGTTCCTATGGAACATGTTCACATCAATGCCTTTTTGTTTCTCTGCATTTTTGGAAAGGGTCGGGGACTTTTTTTCATGCAAAAAGCAGCGTTTTGCATGTAATGGATTTCAATGGACAAGCATCAAAAACGCAAGTGCACCGTTTTTGCAGCGTTTTTGCAGCGTTTTTGATGCATTTTTGCCGTTTTTTTTTTTTTTTTAAATTTTTTTTAGACTGTGTACAACGGGAGCTATGCAATTGGTACTGTTCTGACCACGTATGTTACCACGTCTGCTATTTCATCATAGATAATGAGAAAACGTGAAATTCTGCCTGAAACTGGGCAAATCTGCCACAGAGGCGTTTGACATGATTCGACAAGTTTACGGCAATGCTGCAATGGGTTGTTTGCCAAACACAAGCACCCCCTATCGGAGTGCAATTCCTCTAACGGGACTTTTTTGCGGGGTCACCTCTGATAAAGTAGAAAATAGTAGAAAATTTTAGTTTCTGTATAAAAGTATTTTAGTTTATTGGTTTAACATTTAAAAATCATTACACATGACCTAACCGTATGTACAATAAAATGGATGCATATAATGGGAAGAAACAATTGTATAGGAAAAGTGACCAATTGCAATGATACAGGTAAGTAAAGACCCAATGATCATAGAAACCCAACGTTTCGAGGTATGCAAAAGGGGTTGACCTCTTCTTCAGGGGTAACGATAATTGGTCAGAGTGGGTGTTTCATCTAAAAAGTTAACAAAAAAGCAGAGCAAACATAAGTGAATGAATCTCTCAGATATTCACAACAGGAGGCAGTAGAGAGCATTTAGTTTGCATTATAAAGTTCAGTGCACATTTAAACAGTTGTTACATCATTGGTAAATTCTAGGCATATACAAGCAGGAAATTCATACTGACCCCTTGAAAATCCTTCCCAAGGACATTTCCAGCATTCAGTGCGACTCAAACAAATTGCCGTCCGTCACAGCCACACAGGGATCACAGAACCAAGGTTCAAGAAGACAGAGAAAGGACCAAGTAGACCACAGAAGTGAAAGCCAGGGTGGGCTGAGGTTGCTTCACAAAGGATATCCCCCATAAAGAGGAACAGACACAGTCCTCCCCTTTTCCCCCTATGAAGGCTTGAAGAACAGCCTGCTTGAAGGAGTATGGAAGGTGGGGGGTAATAGCCCGCTGCAATAAAAATACTTCAATGAGAATCTCAGAGAAGAGCCTAGTATAAGTACAATGTTATTCTCCAAAATAGAGGTAATATTGGGGTAGGCAGATAAAAATCATGTATGTCAAACACCTACACACACATACACACGTATAATGTATGTCAAACACATACCTAAGAAAATGGAGGTGAGTGGAATCAGGTCACAGATCCCAATATTGAGCCCCAAGGAGATGTTTAAATAAACCTCAGATTAAAGTGGGCCAAGGTCCAAGAAGGTATGCAGGTTCCCTGGTTAGATATAAGCCCGCATAGGTCTGCAGATTACAAAACTACATGATCATCCACACATAACAATAAAGCCCTCCGATAAGGGGGGCAATATTGTAATCATGGATAATACACAATATGTGGAGATGTGCATGAAAATCCTTGAAAATAAAAAATGGTATTGTAAGATCGCAGCCAATAAGATTATCAAATTCAATCAGGAATTTTACTCCCTAGTAGATCTAGCCTTTGAACAACAGGTGATTAGCAAATCAGAATGAGAATTTATTAGAATCAAACAACCCAAGATCCCAACCTTTTACGCCCTACCAAAACTGCATAAATGTGTTAAAAGACCTACAGGCAGACCCATAGTGTCGGGGAACGGTTCATTAACAGAGAACCTCAGTTCCTTCATCGATGGGCATCTTCGCCCCTTTGTGACCAACCTTCCCAGTTACCTTCGTGATACCCCCCACTTACTTCAGATCCTGGATGGAATGGCCATCCCCCCCACGTCGACCTTGGTGGCAATCGACATGGAGGCCCTTTACAGCTCAATTCCCCACACCAAGGGTCTAAGCTGTATTCGACAGGTCATCTTACAAGATAATAGATTCAATCCCAAAATGGCCAATTTTCTGTTGGACACATTGGACTATATCCTACAGCATAACCATTTCACCTTCAATGGCTCCCACTTCCTCCAGGTGCAGGGGGTAGCGATGGGGACTTCTTGTGCCCCATCGTATGCCAACCTGTACCTGGGGGAGTGGGAGCGCATGATCAACCAATCCGATGATCTGGCCCCTTTCATGATGAATGTGAGCCATAGGCATCGATGATGTCCTTCTTGTCTGGGACGGCCCACAGGATCAACTCGAACCCTTCCTAGAATGTCTAAACAAAAATAATTTCAACTTGAGCTTTACAATGACTTTTGACAACTCTTCCATAACTTTCTTGGATGTAACTATCTACAAAGATGACAGGGGGCGTATTAGCAGTAGTTTATACAGGAAGCCAACAGCGGGCAATACTATATTACATGCCAGCAGTTTTCACCCAACACCCCTAATTGCATCCATCCCTTTCAGTCAGTATTTGAGGACACGGAGAAACTGCACAGACGACACAATCTTCAGGAGAGAGGCTGATCTCCTGAGAGAGAGATTATTACTTCGGGGTTACTCCAAATCCTGCCTTAAAAAGGCCTATAATCGGGCAGTATTGAAACCTAGGAAAGAACTGCTTTACAATCCATCTTCTAAAAACATTTAAAAAAATCCAATCTCGATTATAACAAAATACTGCAACCAACATGAAACTTTCAAAAAAATCGCCAACAAGTACTGGCATCTTCTCTCAATGGACCCCACTATAGGTCCTTATGTGAGTAAACACCCGGTCTTCACATTCAAAAGAGCTAGATCTCTCAAGGACTACCTAGTGTCCAGTGAATACCATGACTCTGGACACCAGGATCCGTGCAAATACCCAGGTACATTTACCTGTGGTGGGTGTAACTACTGCCGGTTTATGAACACCACGCGCAATATAACACTTCCAAATGGCGAACGCTACCGCCCTAAACACCATGCGAACTGCCAAACAGCTAATGTAGTTTACCTACTTCTATGTAACTGCTTTTGTTTTTATGTGGGCAAAACTATTCAGCCCTTCTGGCGACGTGCCTATCGACACATCCTATCCATGCAGGCCTGCAACCCAAGCCTCCCTTTCGGGAGGCATGTGAGAGATCTACATGAAGGAATCACTCCGAAGATTTCCTTCCTGATCCTGGACAGAATACATCCTGGTATAAGAGGGGGTGACACTAACAAAACATTAATGCAGGCCGAACAAAGGTGGATTTTTCGCTTGAATGCGACTATGCCACCTGGCCTTAACGCAACCACCTCCTTCAGACCCTTCCTGGAGGGATTCTCCTCAGGAGGATCCGAATGGGAATCTTTATAATAGAATCAACCCCTTAATCAAACTGATGCAGTCCTTTGTCCTACTCGGACCTTTTTGTATCTCTTATCCATAATATAGCATTCGTGCATTTATACGGGACTGTTAATATGCCCCAGGTCTCTGGGATAGTCCTTAGAACTGATAGGACACAAGAACCACTAGGACTGTATCTCTAGTTTGAAATATGTGTATTCCTGCTTGACTCCTGATGCAACACATTGTTGAAAATATATGATGTAATAAGCTTGTTTTATGATTTCAGGACCTTTTTTCCAATTCGGTGGGACCGTCCCTCTCGACTACACAGATAACTCACCAAGTGTTGGTAATTTCACTGCATGCACTCTCATTCCCTTCTTTTTCCCCCTCCTTTCCCTCTCCTTTTTTTCTTTTCTTCCTCCCTTTCTCTCTTTTTCCTCTACACAGATTCTTCCCTCCCCCCCCCCCCTCCCCCCTCCCCCCTCTCTCCCTTCTCCTGCATGCTATCAGTATTTCTCCCTTTCTTCCCTCTTAGCTCCACCTTTTTTCTTTTCACTCACTGTCACTTCTTTCTCTCTTTCCCTATTCCTTCTTTCATGCCTGCATTTTCTACCTGGCTGTCTTTCTTCCCTCCCCCTTTTCACCGTTCAACCAATCACTCTCACTCTTTCCCTCTTCAATCCTCCCAGGTTTGGGCTGTGTGTCAGCTCACTCAGCGCACCCGGGGGAGACCGAGACGCGCTCTCTTCTGAGCGCACCCGGCCCCCCCCTCTCTCTGGCAGTCTGTGTCATGGGTTCCCATGACAACGGGCACGGCAGCTCTGCGCTGCGGGATCTTAGACGTATGGGGGAATTCTCCACGTCGCGCTGGCTCCGCCCCCGCCGAGCGCTGCGCCTCCGCACACGCCCATCTCTGCCCTGCTGTGGATGTTTTCACTCCAGGGAGTGCATCGTGGAGATGACGTTGTACGTCGTTCCGCCCGGGGGATGTCCCTTACAGACACGTCTTGGCCTCCCTGCTTCAGACCGCCCCCCCACCTTTGGTTTAGCCAATCAGGTTACTGATTGGACACCAACACCCACTACAGCTAACTCACATTTAAACCCTTCTGGCGCTGCACTTATCAGCTGTTTCCTATACCACACAGACGTGCTTGGAGGAAGCTAAGATGAACAGGTAAACCTGAGGATTATTTTTGGCTGGGATTTTTTGCAAACCATACAGGCGATTGATTATCGATTCACTCACAACATTTCCCTGATGTGTTTTATAATCTGCAGACCTATGCGGGCTTATATCTAACCAGGGAACCTGCATACCTTCTTGGACCTTGGCCCACTTTAATCTGAGGTTTATTTAAACATCTCCTTGGGGCTCAATATTGGGATCTGTGACCTGATTCCACTCACCTCCATTTTCTTAGGTATGTGTTTGACATACATTATACGTGTGTATGTGTGTGTAGGTGTTTGACATACATGATTTTTATCTGCCTACCCCAATATTACCTCTATTTTGGAGAATAACATTGTACTTATACTAGGCTCTTCTCTGAGATTCTCATTGAAGTATTTTTATTGCAGCGGGCTATTACCCCCCACCTTCCATACTCCTTCAAGCAGGCTGTTCTTCAAGCCTTCATAGGGGGAAAAGGGGAGGACTGTGTCTGTTCCTCTTTATGGGGGATATCCTTTGTGAAGCAACCTCAGCCCACCCTGGCTTTCACTTCTGTGGTCTACTTGGTCCTTTCTCTGTCTTCTTGAACCTTGGTTCTGTGATCCCTGTGTGGCCGTGACGGACGGCAATTTGTTTGAGTCGCACTGAATGCTGGAAATGTCCTTGGGAAGGATTTTCAAGGGGTCAGTATGAATTTCCTGCTTGTATATGCCTAGAATTTACCAATGATGTAACAACTGTTTAAATGTGCACTGAACTTTATAATGCAAACTAAATGCTCTCTACTGCCTCCTGTTGTGAATATCTGAGAGATTCATTCACTTATGTTTGCTCTGCTTTTTTGTTAACTTTTTAGATGAAACACCCACTCTGACCAATTATCGTTACCCCTGAAGAAGAGGTCAACCCCTTTTGCATACCTCGAAACGTTGGGTTTCTATGATCATTGGGTCTTTAATTACCTGTATCATTGCAATTGGTCACTTTTCCTATACAATTGTTTCTTCCCATTATATGCATCCATTTTATTGTACATACGGTTAGGTCATGTGTAATGATTTTTAAATGTTAAACCAATAAACTACAATACTTTTATACAGAAACTAAAATTTTCTACTATTTTCTACTTTATCAGAGGTGACCCCGCAAAAAAGTCCCGTTAGAGGAATTGCACTCCAATAGGGGGTGCTTGTGTTTGGCAAGAAATTGGGATGGGGGCCCACCTCTAGAAATATACAGTGCCTATTGGGATGACACCTCTCTCCTTGCAATGGGTTGTTTGAGGTGTTTTGAGATCGGGAAGACCTTCAACAAGCTCGACCCCCGAAAATGTCGACACCATTTGTCAACTAGTCAACCTGTGCATTATGATCATCGGAGAACAATTGTACGTGCCACTCAAAACACCTAGAACGACTCATTGCAGCATCATCGTAAACTTGCAGAATAATGGCAAACATCTCTGTGGCAGGTTTGCTCAGTTTTGCGCAAAATTTCCATGATGAAATAGCAGATGTGGTAACGCACATGGTCAGACTAGCACCAGGTGCATAGCCCCCGATGTACACAGGACAATGTCTTTTGGTACACTGACTTATGACGGTCGGTGCTTCCTGTGCCTGTGTGTGCAGCCTTGTTCTGCCATCTGTTGGTGTGTTAAAAAACTTTTTGATACCAGTTCGTATATGGCTAGCCTAGGAATGAGGAAAATTGGGAGCTTTCATTTCCCCTGCAATTTTGGTAAAATTGCTGGAAACTTTCATTCATTTGGCAAAACACATTGATGTCAGTGGGGAAGAAAGGCAAAATTAAGGTGGTTTCAGTGGATATTAAGGGGACATTAAAGTGGTTGTAAAGGTTAACCGCTTGCCGACCGCCTCACGCAGATATACTGTGGCAGAAGGGCTCGTACAGGCAAAATCACGTACCTGTACGTTGCCCTTTAAGAGGCGGCCAGCGGGCGCGCACGCCCGCAGCAAGCTCCGTGAGTCAGGTCGCCTCACAGGGATGAAGAACGGGGAGATGCTGATGTGAACAGTATCTCCCCGTTCTGCCTAGTGACAGTGTCACTGATTTCTGCTCCATGTCATCGGAGCAGAGATCAGTGATGTCACACACACAGCCCATCCCCCTGACAGTTAGTAATCACTCCCTAGTACTGATTTAACCCCTCCCCGCCCCCTAGTGGTTAGCCTCTTCACTGCCAGTGTCATTTACACAGGAATCAGAGCATTTTTATAGCACTGATTGCTGTATAAATGACAATGGTCCCAAAAATGTGTCAAAAATGTCCGATGTGTCCGCCATAATGTCGCAGTCACAATAAAAATCGCTGATCTCCGCCATTTAAAAAAAAAAAAAATGATTAATAAAAATGCCATAAAACTATCCCCTATTTTGTAAACACTATAACTTTTGCGCAAACCGATTAATAATCACTTATTGCGATTTTTTTTACCAAAAATATGTAGAAGAATACGTATCGGCCTAAACTGAGGAAAAAAATTGTTTTTTTTTTATATATTTTTGGGGGATATTTATTATAGCAAAAAGTAAAAAATAATGCGTTTTTTTCAAAATTGTCGCTCTATTTTTGTTTATAGCGCAAAAAATAAAAACCGCAGAGGCGATCAAATACCACCAAAAGAAAGCTCTATTTGTGGGAAAAAAAGGATGTATATTTTGTTTGGGAGCAACGTCACACGACTGCGCAGTTGTCAGTTAAAGCGACGCAGTGCCGAATCGCAAAAAGTGCTCTGGTCAGGAAGGGGGTAAATTCTTCCGGGGCTGAAGTGGTTAAAGGCTCCTTACTTTAATGCATTCACTGCATTAAAGTGAATGTAAACCCAATTCATGAAATCTGGCCTTTACACATATATCTGTAGTGTTTACTCAACTCTCTCCAAAGCTCTGAGTCCAGTGTCTTTCTGCTGCTCCATTCCTCTGTTATCAGCATGATAACTTCTGACAAGTTCTCCAACACACAAGATAAAAGCCGCTGGCAATTTGTGTCGGGCTGGGTGCATAGAGATTGATTAGCAGAGAGCTGGTCTATTCACAGCACAGCTCTGCATGTTTCTTCATTTCTCTGCCTATGTGGAGGGGGGGGGGTGCCTTTTCTCCAATTAGCTGTCACACAGTATATCCCAAGACTCCTCACCCAGTGGTGGAACTGGAAGAAAAATTTTTAACACAATGTTCACTTTCTAAACAGTGTAGAAGGCTGAAGACAGCAGATATACAAACAAAACTTATGTAGGGAGATTTGTTTCATCTCTGTGTACCATCTGAGGCTGTTCACTTTACTGGGTATATGTGAGAGTTTACATCTACTTTAAAGAGGAGTTCCACCCAAAAATGGAACTTCCGCTTTAAGAGAAGGTGCCCCCCCCTGACATGCCACATTTGGCATGTCATTTTTTTGGGGGGGGAGCGGAAACCTTCTTTTCAGAGCTCCCACTTCCTTCTGGCGCACCCTCGGCGCCAGAAGGAAGATTACCTCTCCACCCTCCCTCTGGGCAATCATCTGGGACACGTCACAGGTCCCAGATGATTGCGCGGCCAGTCACGGCGCGTGGCATGGCTCGCACATGCGCAGTGGGTGCCCACAGTTACAATGCCGGCGCCGCAGAGAGGAGGAGGAGACGAGCGGGGCATCGCTGGACCTTGCGACAGGAAAGTGTCCCATTATTAAAAGTCAGCAGCTGCAATATTTGTAGCTGCTGACTTTTATTTTATTTTTATTTTTTTTTTAAGCAGAACTCAGCTTTAAGGTAAAAAAACTATCATGTTCAGCCCCCCAGCTCACCCAAATATATACCCCAGCCCGATCTTGATACAGCACTGTGCTTAAGAGCAGCAGCACTGCTCTCTCTCTCAGGGACTGAGGAGGGAGCAGGGGGTGGGGCTGAGACATGCTGTGTGTGTCAATAGATGCACACAGCCTGGCTCCGGAGCAAGCCAATAGGTGTGCTACCATAGGAAGCAGCTTCCTATGGTGGCACAGGGAGAAGGGGAGGAGCAGAGAGTGCTGGCGGGAACCCCAGAAAAGAAGGATCAGAGCTGCTCTGTGCAAAACCTCTGCACAGAGCAAGTAAGTAAAACATGTCTGTTATTTAAAATAAAAACACACAAACCTTTATTATCACTTTAGAATGTTTTGGGATCTACTTATAAAGGATTGATTTGCATAGTAAATGTTTGCTGGACATTCTCCTGTCTGTACTTTTTAGCATTTGGCTGTTATTTTTAAAAGGATTCGCCCCTTGTGCCTATCATTTTCTAAAAAGACTAACCCAATTGATCTATCATTTTCAAAGAGGATTCACCCTATTCACCTATCATTTTTAAAAAGGATTTGTCCTATTTACCCAGGGGCATATGCACATCGGTCACAGAGGTCGCAATTGTGACCCGGCCCCATAATCCAGGGAGTCCATGCGACCCCCTGTACACCTGGATAGGAACCAATTGGTCCCTTTACATGCCGCCCCACTGCCCCTCTTGCTGTCATCAGGCTCCTGTGTGCCCCTTCGGCCCCTCCTCATCCCCTGCAGATCTGTTGGGTTCCCCAGTGCGGGGGGGCCCCAGCCTGGGGGGGTCAGGGGCCTTTTATGGTTTCTTGTACCGGGGTCCTGAAGCAGTGCCAGGACAATGTCATCCAGTTCTCTGTGCAAAAAATGCCAAACGGCACCCCCCAAGTCCCTTCCCTTAGGGTTAGGGTCAGAGCACCACCATCCCTGCAATAAGCCATTGCGCCAAGGGCAGCTGTCCCTCCTGCCTACCCCTTGTCTCCACCCTGTCCTCAAGTTTCTAGTTGCTCTTCTGTATTTACCCATCATTTTCGAAAATTATTTACCTGATTTGAATAGATGAATTCTGAAATGTTCAGCAAACATTTACTGTGTGAAAAATACCTCTAAGTGTCTCCTGAGAAATACAGAAGCCCCTTCTAACCATCTTATGCCGCGTACACGCAATCGGATTTTCCGACAACAAAAGCATGGATTTTTTCCAAAGGATGTTGGCTCAAACTTGTCTTGCATACACGTGGTCACACAAATGTTGGCCCAAAATTCCGAACGTGGGATTGCAGTGACGTACAAGACGTACGACGAGCCGAGAAAAAGGAAGTTCAATAGCCAGTGCAGCTCCTTCTGCTTGATTCCGAGCATGCGTGGACTTTTGTGCGACGGACTTGTGTACACAAGATCGGACTTTCCGACAACAAAACTTGTTGTCGGAAAATTTGAGAACCTGCTCTTAAACATTTGTGTGCGGAAATTCCGACAGAAAATGTTCGATGGAGCATACACACGGTCGGACTTTCTGACAACAAGCTCACATAGAAAATTTCCCGTCGGAGAATCCGACCGTGTGTACGCGGCAATAGACCTGTTCATGTACTAAAAATTGTTCTTTCTTTAACCCAGATTATTCTATGAGCTTTAAAATAGATGACAATAAAATAGATAATTGGTAAAAAAAAATAATTAAATACATGCACTCATTATAAATATACATAATTCATAACTAATACATACAGTATATGAATATATAAATCATGTGGAAAAATCTAAATGCTTAAATTACCACCAATTTTGTACTTGCTCATATTACTGTGCTGCTAATTAATGAAAGGTAGATAAATAAATAAATATCTATTTCATAAATATCAAAGTTTCTTTGTGCTTTTTTAGTTCATGCAAAGTGTTCTTGTGCCTAAAAATGTGATTCATATCACTCTATAAAAGTACATCATTGCACCTTCCCTGCTCTTTCTACTGTGCTCTATGCGCTCCCATGACCCCACCTTGTAAGATGGACCTTTTTTTAATAACTGTCAGTGTCTGTATAATAATATATAATTATAGAGGACTAATTAAGCTGACCCTGACATTTATTAAAAATAAGATCCACACTGCAAGTTGAGAAATCCACCTGAGTGGGGTCATGGGAGTGCATAGATCTTCTGTGGAGAGAGCAGAGAAGGTGCAATGATGTACACGCTTTGAAAAAAGCTGTATGGAGCATTATGTTGTGAAATCAGCTGGAGCACTGGTAATGGTTGTGGAGCTTTAATTAACTGATTTGAAGCACATTTTGAGTACAAGGACACTTTAAACTGTCTGTATGAACTAAAGAAGCAGAGAGACATTTTGGCATTTATGAAATAGATATTTATTTATTTTTCTGCCTGTTAATAATCAAGAGCACAATAATATTGATTTTATGGACAATTCCGAATTGGTGGTAACTGAAGCATAGCTATTTTTTTTTTTACATGTTTTATATGTAGCACCCTTGTCCTAAACAAGGCTGCTAATCAGGGGCGGACTGACCATTCTGGCATTCGGGCACGGACCGAGGGCCCGCGGGGTCAGGGGGGCCCCATGAGAGGCTCAGTCTGCCCCTGGAGGTGCCCGCAGTTTATCATGCAGATTGCGGAATTATGAACACTATGCCCCCCCCCCAGGAGCAGTGAACTAAATCCTTGCTTGCCGAGAGGAGCGAGCTGGCCGGGATGGATCAGAGAGTGAAAGAGCAATCACGGAGCCATCAGCGGCAGGGGATTAATGCAGACTAAGACAGGCGCGCCTCCGGCCACCTCTCCCCCTGGGGAACTCAGCTGAGGAGCGGAGCCATATCTCAATGCCGCGGGGGACTGTTGTGTCAGTAAGGGAGCTGGAGGCTGCAGTGCAGAGTGCACACAGATCGGACAAACAGCGGAGCGGAGTCTCATCTTCGCATTGGCCACCCACACTGACCTGCCTTGTGTGCAGCAGCAGGTCAGTGTTATAATAACAGACAGCACAGCAGTTGTATGCATTATGTTTTTCTAAGAACTTGCCCTGGCCCATGATACTCTCCTGGTCCCCCCACCCCCACAGTGCCCCCCTGTGTGTGCTGCCTCTCCAGTGTCCCCCTGTGTGTGCTGCCTCTCCAGTGTCCCCCTGTGTGTGCTCTCCCTCCAGTGTCCCCCTGTGTGTGCTCTCTCTCCAGTGTCCCCCTGTGTGTGTGTGCTCTCTCTCCAGTGTCCCCCTGTGTGTGTGCTCTCCCTCCAGTGTCCCCCTGTGTGTGTGCTCTCCCTCCAGTGTCCCCCTGTGTGTGTGCTCTCCCTCCAGTGTCCCCCTGTGTGTGCTCTCCCTCCAGTGTCCCCCTGTGTGTGTTCTCCCTCCAGTGTCCCCCTGTGTGTGTTCTCCCTCCAGTGTCCCCCTGTGTGTGTGTGCGCTCTCCCTCCAGTGTCCCCCTGTGTGTGCTCTCCCTCCAGTGTCCCCCTGTGTGTGCTCTCCCTCCAGTGTCCCCCTGTGTGTGTTCTCCCTTCAGTGTCCCCCTTGTGTGTTCTCCTTCCAGTGTCCCCCTGTGTGTGCTCTCCCTCCAGTGTCCCCCTGTGTGTGTTCTCCCTCCAGTGTCCCCCTGTGTGCGCTCTCCCTCCAGTGTCCCCCTGTGTGTGTTCTCCCTCCGGTGTCCCCCTGTGTGTGTTCTCCCTCCAGTGTCCCCCTGTGTGTGTGTGCTCTCCCTCCAGTGTCCCCCTGTGTGTGTGTGTGCTCTCCCTCCAGTGTCCCCCTGTGTGTGTGCTCTCCCTCCAGTGTCCCCCTGTGTGTGCTCTCCCTCCAGTGTCCCCCTGTGTGTGTTCTTCCTCCAGTGTCCCCCTGTGTCTGCTCTCCCCCCAGTGTCCCCCTGTGTGCGTTCTTCCTCCAGTGTCCCCGTGTCTGCTCTCCCTCCAGTGTCCCCCTGTGTGCGTTCTTCCTCCAGTGTCCCCCTGTGTGTGCTCTCCCTCCAGTGTCCCCCTGTGTGCGTTCTTCCTCCAGTGTCCCCCTGTGTGTGCTCTCCCTCCAGTGTCCCCCTGTGTGCGTTCTTCCTCCAGTGTCCCCCTGTGAATGCTCTCCCTCCAGTGTCCCCCTGTGTGTGTTCTCCCTCCAGTGTCCCCCTGTGTGTGTTCTCCCTCCAGTGTCCCCCTGTGTGTGTGCGCTCTCCCTCCAGTGTCCCCCTGTGTGTGCTCTCCCTCCAGTGTCCCCCTGTGTGTGTTCTCCCTCCAGTGTCCCCCTGTGTGTGCTCTCCCTCCAGTGTCCCCCTGTGTGTGTTCTCCCTTCAGTGTCCCCCTTGTGTGCTCTCCCTCCAGTGTCCCCGTGTGTGTGCTCTCCCTCCAGTGTCCCCCTGTGTGTGTGTGCTCTCCCTCCAGTGTCCCCCTGTGTGTGTTCTCCCTCCAGTGTCCCCCTGTGTGTGTTCTCCCTCCAGTGTTCCCCTGTGTGTGTGTGCTCTCCCTCCAGTGTCCCCCTGTGTGTGCTCTCCCTCCAGTGTCCCCCTGTGTGTGCTCTCCCTCCAGTGTCCCCGTGTGTGTGCTCTCCCTCCAGTGTCCCCCTGTGTGTGTGCTCTCCCTCCAGTGTCCCCCTGTGTGTGTGTGTGCTCTCCCCCCGTGTCTCTCTGTGCAGGTGTGGCTTGAGTGTGGGGACACAGGGGGCCCCATGATCTTCTATTGCCCGGGGGCCCCATGAGTTGTCAGTCTGCCCCTGCTGCTAATACAATTAGCTGTGCTAGGTGGTAGCTAGCCTGGCTAATTTGTAGTCTTTTGATCACATGGGTTTCTCCTAAGCGTGGTTTTAACTGTGGTTTCTCCCTTTTCTCAATAGGTGGCACTGTTACTTTTGGCATAAGTATGATGAATTACAGTGAATTCAGGTTATGAGTGTGTATACTTCTCTAAGCCAATCAGTAGGAGTTTCTTTGGCCGCTGAGGATTCTGGGAGAAGCTTTTTTTTCGGAGGTCAGCTGATCTGGGTCTTATTCCACCCAGACTGGGTGTGTGTGTGAGGAGCAGCTGCTGCGGTGTAGGCCTGAAGTCTGAGGCCTAGCCATATGTTTATGGGCTCTGTCATAGGGAGCCTGGTCGATGCCGGGAGGCATGGGAGAGGAAGTTGCCAGAGGGTCAACACCTCTTGTTGCCTGAGTTCTGAGGAAGTACCAGAGGAAACTCTTCATAAGCCGGGGACTATGAAGTGGTTGGGGAAGCTTCAGGAAAGAACTCATCTGAGGAAATTCAGTGAGATGCTGTAAGTTGAGTTTGTTGCTATAGGAGACAGCTGTTGTTACAAAGTACAGATCGCTGGGTCCAGCTTAAAGGCACTTTTTCTGTTTCGCTGTCTACCTTTTTCTACATTTTGTCTGAGATTTCTGCCGGTCTGCTAATTTGCTTTTGCATTTGACTAATGTCTCGTACACACGAGCGGATTTCCCGTCGGAAAAATCTTGAATGGTTTTTCCGACAGAATTCCACTCAAGCTTGGCTTGCATACACACGGTCACACAAAAGTTCGCTGAACTTTTGACCGTCAAGAACACAGTGACGTAGAACACTACGACGAGCCGAGAAAATGAAGTTCAATGCTTCCGAGCATGTGTAGGAATTTTGCGTGTCGGAATTTGTACAGACGATCGGAATTTCCAATCGGAACGAAAAAATTGAGAACCTGCTCTCAATCTTTTGCTGACCGAAATTCCGCCAGCAAAAGTCCGATGGAGCATACACACGATCGCATTTTCTGACCAAAAGCTCTCATCGGACTTTTGCTGGTGGAATTTCCGATCGTGTGTACGGGCATAAGGGTGTCCTGTGCCCTACCCCTCTCTTCCACAGTTTTCCTGTTAAGTGAAATTAACTCTCTGTTAATTTCTAAAAGTGACTGGCGCCCATCTTTCTACCTTGCACATCACCCACCATGCCTAGTAACCTGCACCCTGAGGAGGAATGTCGGCCCTCCCTGTCTCTAGGGATCACCACCCGACCTCTGGAGGTTGGGGAGGGTGCTACAAATATATTCATATATGCATCTTTTATGAATTATTTACTGTATATTTATAATGAGTGCATGTATTGGTTGTTTTAGAAAGCGCTACACTGTTTTTTACAGATTGTCAGTACATTGGGGTTGATTTACTAAACCTGGAGTGTGCAAAATATGGTGAAGTTGTGCATGGTAGCCAATCCGCTTCTAACTTCAGCTTGTTCAATTAAGCTTTGACAATAAAACCTGGAAGCTGATTGGTTTCTTTGCAGAGCTGCCCCAGATTTTGCACTCTACAGTTTTAGTAAATCAACCCCATTACGTGTTAGTGATTTCACAGAGTATTTTAGCAGCATCTAAAAAATATAAGGGTTTAATAGTGCTGCTACATAAAGGATTGAGAGGAGCGCAGGTCTTTTTATTTTTCATTTCCTAATAAAATAGATACAATACACAAAAATAAAGATAAAATACATGACAATAAGGAAAAAACACAAAGATCACTAAATGAAACAAATTAAACTGCCCTAAATAATCCCCATCCCCCCCCAAAGAAACAAACACACCCACTAAATATAGGGCCTTTTTTGTCAAGCAAAAGAAATTTGGCAAAATCAGTAATTCTGCTGTGAAATCAATTTCACCCAAATTACTCACATAGAAAGCGAGAATGTTACTTACATCTGCAGAACTAGGATGAATGTCCTGTACATATAGAAAACAAATACAAACTATTAGGTCTCATGCACACAGGGTAGCTGTGTAGCCCCTCTGAAAGCCTTTTCTCCTTGTACGAAAGAGCTGTTTAAAAAAAAAACGCAGTAAAAGTCATGTATTGCATGAATGGATTCCATTGGCCAGAATAAATGAATATTGGAATACATTAACGCTCAAACATGTCTAGGGTTTAGGCGCATTTAGAAGTGTTTAGGTACGTTCAGTGTTTTTTCTGCTCTTCAGCTCCACTCCTGAACACGCCTTTGATGTTTTTATTTTTCAGCCTGTAAACGCTTTTTTGTTAATATGCCTGTAAACGCCTATGTGTGCATGGATACATAAGCTTACATAGATGTGCTTTTACAGGCTGAAAAAAATGGTAAACACCTGTAAAAGCCTGTTTAAGCCCAGTTGCATGAGGCCTATAAATGTGTATTTTTAAAGTGGAACTTCAGACATTTTTTTCATCTTTCCATCTATTAAATCTTTTGTCCTTGTTGTTTTAACTTTGGATAGTAAAATATTTTTTTGCCAGTAAATACCTTATACAGCCCACTTCCTGTTTCTTGTCTGGAAAAAAAGCCTAGGCTTATGACATCATGCACAGCTCTCTCTCTTACTCTTGTGAGAGTTTGCCAGGAAGGGAGGAGGGATGAGTCATAAGAGGGCCAATGAGATTTGCAGAGCTGGAGGTGTGCCTCTGTGTGTCTGTGTAAATCCAGGAAGTGAAACAGGCAGCAGCTTCACCTGCCCACAGTTAAATTGGTTGCAGCCAGACTCAGTGGAGGGAGATCTCTGCAGCATATTTGGCAAGTACAGTATCGCAGTGTGTATATAAAATAATATGCAAAGTGGTTGGAGGGAAGCTTCAGAACGGCAAAGATGTTTTTATTACAAATTATACGAGCAGACTGCAGTTTCTCTTTAATTTGGAAATTAACATTTCGGTAACTATGAAAATTAAAAATAAGATATCATTCTATTCTGCAATTTTGGGCCACCTATTCCCACGTAATCCCAGGGCTGTAATTATGCTAGCCACATAAAACGAACTTAGCCCATCAAAACTTCTGTGCAGTCGATTGCCAACCACAAGTGTGCCCAATTTTTTAAAAGATGAAGTAGATGCTTAACAAATGTTCTCTTTTTCAATGATCATCCTAAGTGAGTGAATGACGGAAACTTATCTAGAGTTTTTGTAAGACAGAATAACTGTTTGATATGAATTTGTACTTCAAACAGTAACAGATACTGTATCTCCTAAAATTGCCATACACATATAACCAGATTGTGTGATCTCTGTACAACCCCTTTTTATCAAAACTATGGTGTCCTTTTATGAAAGTGCGGTAAAATACCGCTTTTCAGTTCTCAGGCATTCTCAGAGGAGATCGCTCTCCTCTGAGTGCCTGTTTATGAAAGTGTGTAGATCGCTTCTCATGTTGAGTTGAGGAGCGATCTACAAACGCCGGGAACTCCTGAGAATGGCTCTCACTGTAATCTCGTGTGATATAGCGGGATTACAGTATGAGGAACCATAAAATACAAAAGTTTAACACAAATCAGCACACATTATTCCCCAACATATTAATAAAATAATAAAGATAAATTCCCCCTACACAATATACATTAACCTAATTATAAAAAAAACATTGTTTTTATCAATATTTAAAGATCATACATGTCCCTATTTAAATGTGAATGGTGTATAGTAAATGAATGTAATGCACATATGTAATGCAGCTATACACCATTCATATAAATGCAAAATACATTTATAATCATTAAAAAAATAATTTTAATAAAGTATACAAATATAAATATTTATTAATAAATTAAAATAAAATATATTTCATTATAGATAAACATAAAAATTGATAAACCGCATCGCACCGACTCGCATGTCAGTTCACACTGCCATATGCTAATCGCTGGGGAGTGTCAATACATTGTTAAGGACACCCCCAGATCAGCTTGCATATCGCACTGCGAACTGACAGTTCGGACATGAATCGGATCGCATATGTGTGAACACACATGCGATCCGATTCTGGTCCGAACAGAAAAAAGGGTCCTGTGCGTGTTTGCACCGAATGCGGTGCGATATCAGCCATACTATCTGTACAGCTGATATCGCACCGCACAGACATCGCATGTAATGTGAATGGCAGTGTGCTGCAAATAACATGCGATGCCTGTGCGATGTCCGGCATCGCACAAGTGTGAACTGGGCCTAAAAGTTAACACCCCCAAATCAGTTCGCATATCGCAGTGCAATCTGCAAACTCGGACAGTAATCGAATCGCATGGGTGTGAACACACATGCAATCCGATTCTGCTGTGGACCAAAAAAAGGGTCCTGTAAGAGTTTGGTCCGAGGGCAATGCAAATTTAGCAATACTATCTGTATGGCTGAAATCGCATCGCACAGAGATCGGATGTGATTTTGCACTGCGGTGCGAATCACATCCGATCTCGGACACCGCAGCAGTGGGAACTGGCCCTAAATCATATTGCATTTGCACCAAAATGGTACAGGACCCTTTATTTGGTCCACACTGGAATCGGATCGCATGGGTGTGAACACCCATGCGATCCGATTCCTGCACCCTTACATAGTTCGCACTGCGATGTGTGAGATGATCTGGGGGTGTCATTAACTTTACATTGACACCCGCAGTGGTGCGCAGATGTCAATGTAGGTGCGATGTGAAAACCTGCACAGGAATCACGCTGGTTCACGCATCGCACAAGTGTGAACCCAGCCAGAGACGTGAACATCTAAAAAAAAAAATATATATATATATATATATCTATATATAGATACATATATATATATATATATATATGTATCTATATATAGCTATATATATATATATATATATATATATATATATATAGATGTGTATATATATATATATATATATATATATATATATACATACATACATATATATATATATATATATATATATATATATATATATATATATATATATATATATATATATATACACTATAAATTCCTATCCTGCTGGTTTTGGGGTGTGTAATGGTGGGGAAGATGTGCTCTGACTGTTTGGTGAAAGAAAGAAGTCAAAAGACTTCTTTCTTTCTCCAGAATATCAGCCAGTTTCAGGCTTCTCACTCTGATTCTCCACTTCTGAAATGGTGAATCAGAAAGTGAGAATTCTGTCACAGATCGCCAGTGAGGTGTGGAGATCGCACCTTCATAAACTGGCCGTTTCTGTGAATTCTCACTGTGCTGAGATAATCAGCGGAGAACATGTTCTCCGCTGATTATCTCAGTTTCATAAACTGGTAAAGCGCTGAGATCAGCGGTGAGACTCGGGATCGCCGCTGATCTCAGTTTCATAAAAGGACACCTATGTAACATAAAGACAAACCTAAACAATTCATTTAGTTTGTATCAATTATAGTTGGTGGTAAAGTATATGATAAGCAGACGAATTTTAAAAACAAATTGGCATAGATTGGAACAGGTGAACATTGTGATGACTTTTTAGAGGCCCTGAAGGAATAAGATGTTCCAATCATGTTGTTGTAATGTTTTTGTTCTATCACTTATGGATATGTTCATACTGTAACCTTATAAATAAAGATTATATATAAAAAAAAAAATTGAGAAATTGAGAAACCACTATCTCCTGTTCCTTTAAATTATTAGTGATTATGAACAAACTCCTCTCTCAAACAGCATGTACTCACGTGCGGCTCCCCCATTTAGCCCTGTGCGAGCTATAAACCAACTTGTCAGAGCTTACACGGTGCTGTAAACTCCTTCCCGGCCCCAGGGGCGGATCCACAGCCTAGTTTCGGGAGGGGCACTGTCAGAAAATTTTGCGGGCAATTTCTCGGGGCAATAGCTGGTGTTGGCGCTTCAATCATCACAACACCATGGTTGATATGGTGTCAGGATGATTGAAGCGCATTGTTTCTATTATTACACTGTAATGTAAAATGAAATCGTTCAACTCACCATAATGCAGAATCAGTGGGAGCCCCGAGTGTGTCACTTGCTACGTCACCTGCCACCAGAAGCAGCGTGTCACTTGCCACTGTTGGCAGCCACCGAATGCAGATTGTCACATGCCATATCACTTGCCACATCCTCTGCCACAAGATGTGGATTGTCACTTGCCAATGTTGCCTGCCACAAGATGCGGAATGTCACTTGCCAATGTCGCCTGCCACAAGATGCAGATTGTCACTTGCCAGTGGCTGTGTCCCAGAGTGAGCCTGAGGGCGGGCAGTGAGAGATAATGTAACTCTTTACCTCATGTAACTCAGAATATGCAAGCAAAGTGATGTTGCATTGCAGCCATCTTCATACACCCTCACTTGTCAGCAGTAACACTAGAGTTAGAAGTTGGCAAGCAGACATCTTTATACACCCACCGGAGTCTTGCTTTTCACAGTTATTTTTAACAGTAAACTCTGCTTATTTAGTGAAATATAAGTTGAGTTTACTGTTAAAAATAACTGTGAAAAGCAAGACTCTGGTGGGTGTATAAAGATGTCCGCTTGCCGACTTATAACACTAGGCTTACTGTAGACGAGTGCGGGAGTACCAAGATGGCCCTGACGCAACGTCCCTTCAGTCACATATTCAGAAGGGGAGCGGCTTCAACACCTGCCTGCTCGCTCAGCCTCAGTCACACGCCAGCCGCCCGCCCGAGCCGGCGGCATGATTACTCACTCACCACCCTGCTCACCAGCCTGCCCATCCGCTCGCTTACCCACCGGCTCACCCGCTCATATTTTCTCGGGGGGAGCAATTGCCCCGTTGGCCCCCCCCCCTGGATCCGCCCCTGCCTGGCCCCATGTGACAGCACTGGGCCAATTACCTGGCACATGTCAGAAACCATGAATCAGACTTAGACAGAAGTACAGTTAGATCACACTTGTTTAATAATAATAAAAAAAAGGTAAACATAGTCAAAACATAGCCAGAGTTCAGGAACAGGAATGGATAGTCAGACAAGCCAAAATGTCAGGGAGCCAGAGATGACCGTAGTAGAACTGGAGGAGGAACTGGAGCCAGAAGGAATGTCAGCCAAGCAAGTCTTTAACAGGAAAACAGGAGAGCGTCTTTAGAGATGTGACCAAGGCGAAGGCAGAGATCATCTGGACTGGACGGCTGAAGTAGGCAGGACTGACGAGCAGGATATCATCAACAGGTGAGTCACCGTAGAGAGATAGGAGCTGGAAATTAGCCGACAGCTGAGCAGCCAGCTTTGAGAAGGAAGGGCTGAGCCCAGCCCTGACAGCACATAACTCTGACAGATGAGAGAGTGAATGAGTCACATCCTTACCCATACTCAGAAGAGTCTGGTATTTCATATTGCTCTCAATGCCCAAGTGGAGAGAGGGAGGCAAGGTAGAGTAGGGAATGGAGAGTGGAAAGGTAAATACATACTGCAGGCGAAGTGCAGGAAGGAGGTAAGTGATCCTTTTCCTTTGTGTTGCTTGAGCGAAAAAAATGTTACTTAAAATATATCAGTACTGCCATCATTGTTCCACAAAGAATGTGTCATGGAAGAATTTCAATTTTCCTATGTGAACTGAATGTAAATAGCTCTAGTGTTCCAAGGAATAACAACGTGAACTGGTGTGCTGGTCTCACCTGTGGAATTCTTTGTGTTTTCCAAGACCTTATGAAAATTTTGTAATTCTTGTGTGGGAAAATCTATTGGAGCAGAACACACATTCCACAGATTTGGTAAAGCATGAAAAAGAGCCAAAATATTAAACAGAGAAAGGCCTAGCTTGCCAAATACAGGTGGATTAGTGGTGCAAATTCCCTTTGCTCCATAGAAAAGGAAAACTTCAGTCCCCACTCACACAGAGAGCCTTGTAGACATCTAAGATTACTGTATATTTTCCATACATCTAGACACTTCAAGCAGGTGAAAATGAGTATTCAGTCATGTCATTTTTACATTACAACTTTTTATTACTAACAACAAACTTTGCAATACAACAGATGTTATCTGCCACGTTCCTCAGCTGCTCTGTGTTCACTCTTCCTTGTCCTTGTTGAAAGTGCAATAACAGATTGGGAGGCAGGTAAGAAAAAAACTTCAAAGCTTCCATACTAAGCATTTTCTAACAACTGTTTTACAGTGACTGACAAATTGACTGATCTCCTTCTATCGTCTAATAGCAGAAGTATGGGAAGGTCATGTAAGGTGTCAGTGTTAATAAAGGACTACCAGAGAATAAATGCAGGCTTATGCTTCATTTCTAGTAGGTCAATGAGTTAAAAACATTAAAGCAATTCCTATAACATCGAGGATATGTACACATCAGAAGCTTTACATGGCAATTAGATGATGAAGGGTTTAATTACAACTTCAAATGACAGCTGTTTATTAGTGTCACAATGTGATGTGATAAATATTACACAAGGGGTGCACACAGATCTACTGTTTATTCACACTTATTTAGTTAAAGAAGGCACAGCCAGCAATTTATAACATAATCCCTAAGGATACTTGGCTGCTAAAGCAAACCTGTGATTTATCCATGGAAGGAAAACCAAGAGGTTCTCTTTAATGTCCCCCTACCTAGAAGCACATGTTCGCCTTTCATTCACTCCCCCACTGCTCCTTTTAGCCACTGGGCCAGGGTTCTCTGACTCTATTTGATGGCTTTGGGAAAATCACCAAGCTCCCACCCTGCCAAGCAATAGGAACAGGAAAAAGTCACATGCTCCTCCATACCTAGAAGTACTTCTTTGGTTTTATATTGTCTTTGTATATTGCTAATCTTGCCTAATACATGTTATGTACATTTTTTTTTTACATACACGTATTCAGAAATTGTACTGGACCTTTAATCTGGCTGTAGACCTCAGGGCATGCAGGCACAATCCAGCCATTGAAAGAGGTCCTCATTGGACAGGTGTGGGTACATCCTGATTTGTGGATGCGGATGCTATGGAGATCCACAAAATGTTGAAACCTGGTCAGCCCATGGTGTGCCATAAATATGAGACCATTAACTGATTTGGCCTAATGAGAGCAAATAGAGAGAGGCTCATTATCTGCCTGCAGCCATGTTATGTTAGATTCCACTCATGTAATTTTGTCTACATGATCTATCAATTCTTAGAAAAATATCTTCAGTTATCCTGAAATCTGCCTTTAGGTTGGTGACTTTCTCAGACAGTTCTCCGCATAGGACTTCTCTATAATCTTTGAGAGGCCTTAGAATCATAGACAAGATGTAGAAACCTTTGCAAGACTTCATCCCTGTGTAAAGCTGCCCTTCTAAAATATAATTCCCCTCTCCGTACTACCAAAAAGACATATTAAAACCATTAATCTCATTAAAACCATCTCATCTAAAACTGTATTGTCTCATCAACTCTTTTCTACCTTTAAAGCTCTACTTCGCCACCCACAACTGCCACTTACTCATTCACTGCCCAGGACATTACTAATTGTTTAAAAATCAAGATGAAATTTTAATTAAGTCTCCAATGTGCAGTTATCTCTCCCAATTAACACACTATGTTTACCACCATATGTAATGTTTTTCTATTTTGACCCTGTCACTACAGAAGAGGTTGCTAAAATGTTCCCTGATGCCCACCTACCCCCTTAACCCTATTTCATCACAGCTACTTCAGTCACCTTCTTGCTCTATTCTGTGCTCTTCTACTTACATCTTCAACGACTCCCTATCTAGTGCCCCCCCCCCCCCATGCACTGGTCACCTTATACTTAAAAAGCTTTCGCTGGACCCCACCAGTCCAAACAACCTAAGATCCCATCTCCCTTCTTCTGCTTACCTCCACACTTCTAGAACACATTCTCCACAACCATCTGAGCTGAGTGGAGCTGGACTCTGACCTTTCCTTTCAGCCCCCATCAAGTAACTGTACAAATCTTGCCACCTTCCCCAACCTAACATTTGCAAAATATACCTCTTTTTAGCCAAAGATACCACCAATCTTTTGCCTCAATTATTGCAATTTCCTCCTCATTGGCCTACGTCTGTGCAGGCTACCCCCTCTTCAGCCTATCATGAATGCTGCTGTCAGATTTATCCACCTTACTAGCTACTGAGAGTTTACCACCCCTCTCTGCCAATTTATTACCAACCTAGTCTGAAAATATAACCAAAACCATTCTCTTTGCTTTTCCCAAGATCTCTTGCTCTCTAGCTCCCTTGTCACTTCTTCCCATGCTCACTTCCAAGACTTCTTCAGAGCCGCTCCCATCCTCAGGAAATCACTACCTCAACCTGTACGGTTATCTCCAACTCTGTCTGCCTGAAATCTCATTTTGCCTTTATACAACAGCTGGAATTTTAAATCTGAACTTATCCCCACACAGTTATTACCTTTTGTTTCACTTGTCCTTCAATTTTAGATTGTAAGCTAAGCTCTCATGAGCAGGGTTTTCTTAACCCTCTTGTCTTGACGTGTACTATTTTGTGAAGTGATGGGAAAGCTATTTGTGCAATATCAAGCCTCTATAATAATATTAATAATCTTTGGCCATCACTTTTTGTGTTAGAGTACAATTAAAGTTACAGAAATTTACAGAAATAGTTATGCAATCAGGTAGACGTTGAACGAATAACCTCCATTTTCCATGTCCTACCTCAACTTTCTGGTTATAGCAGTCTAAATATGATTGTACAGTTCCATAGGCCTCAGAGTTTGACTTGGTGCAATTTAACACACCTGGTCAGAGACACCGCCTCCCCTTCACTGTGTGAAGACACGTATGCTGAGGGGTGTGGCTGTTACTCAGCTCTACCAGCATTAAGCAATGAAGTGTAAGGGCTGAAAGCATTATTTTCACTGATAGAAGAAGGTATTTTAACCTCCCTGACGGTATGATTATTTCGGATTTTAGGTGCTGAAAGCGGTACAATTATTTTGCATGGAAATTTGGCGTTTTATATTGTAGGTCTGTAATTCTTAACAATAACACACTTAAATCTGTCCAAACAAGAGTCTAGTAGATATCCCGGGTATGATAAAGTTTGAAACACAAAAACATAAATTATAATATAATAAATAAAAATAAATAATTAAAAAAAAAAAAAAATAATAATAAAATAAATTTCCCCACGATTCACTATCGCTCAATTCTGCAAGTGTTCTAATTTACTATCGCTGTTTTCTAGCTGGTCTAAAGCCACTTTTGATGTAAAGGGACACTTTTTGGTTGCTATGGACAATCTCCAGTTTCCAGGCAGAAAGAACAGTATATATAACATAAAACTGCATGCAGGGCATAGGACAAAGCACTGGGGACAAAAGGGATGTGAAATAATTTCATACAGTACTGTAATCTGTAAGATTACAGTACTGTATGTGTTATGTTTTTACAATTTTTTGAATGCGCCGCTCGCAGGGAACGGAGCCTGGCACGGAGAGGCTTCGGAGGAGGACGGAGCCCGCAGACACAGCGGGGGACATCGCAGGATCCCGGGGACAAGGTAAGTAAAGCCACACCAGGATCCTGCGATGTAATCCCGAGTGTGGCTCGGGGTTACCGCTAATGGTCCTGAATTTTAACCCCGAGCCACACTCAGGAAAACCGCCAGGGAGGCTACGACATGTTGTCAGAAACCTCATGCCGTCCTTGCTCTTTGCAATGCCAATGCGCATAGACGTGCACAAATTCTTAAAGCAGAGTTCCACCCAAATCAGGAACTTCCGCTCGTTGTACTCCTTCCCCTCTCCGGTGCCACGTTTGGCACCTTTAGGGGGAGGGGGGGCAAGATACCTGTCTTTCACAGGTATCCTGTTCCCACCTCCGGGAGCCTCAGCCTCGGGTATTGACATCACCACCCGGGCTCCCTCCTCCTTCCCCGGCCACCGGGCCAGTAGGAGAGAGTACGGGAGCGTCCCACATGCACAGTAGGGTTTCCGGCGTGAAGCCGTAAGGCTTCACTACCGGGTTCCCTTACTCGCAATGGAGGCAGTATGCACCCGACAGCTGATGGAAATATCAGCTGCGGTGCCGACATCGCTGGACTCCTGGACAGATAAGTGTCCCATTTATTACAAGTTAGCAGCTGCAGTATGTGCAACTGCTGGCTTTTATATTTTGCAGTGGTGGGCGGGCCTCCGCTTTACAAAACATGCACAGATGGGAACATGCACATGCCACAGTGCATGCATGGACACACAGACACATCCACCACACCTTTTTAAACCTGAGGCCTGCATGACATAATTGCTGGATGGTCTTCAGTTTATACACTTGGTCAGTAACAGGGTCAATCAGGCTTTCAAGAACATCGGGTTCTTGAAAGCCTGATTGACCCTGTTACTGACCCGGTTACGAGTGACTCTTCCCTGGATAACTATGTGGTATGACTTGCATAGCTGCCTTCTAATTTTGTAGTTTGCTGCCAGCATGTTGCCAGCCTTTACCTGTCTTGCCGTGATTCTGTACCTATTTGCCTGGCTGTTTTGAACTCACTTGTGACCTGACTCCAGGCTTCTGCTCATCTGATCTCAGTACTTCCAAGCTCAAGTTTGCTCATCCACCTTCCTGGTACCTGCGCCCTTCTACAGCTCTAGCTGTCCTGGTCTCCACTACCAGGGGAAGCTTGAAAGGGAATCATGCAAGAAGCCACCCTTGTCATCTCGTACTCAACTAACAAGAGCCTGACACATGTTTAGCAAATATCAGTTATAACATACAGGACTGGGTACAGGACTTTAAAGAGATGAAAATGTGTGAGATTTTAATTTGACTTTAATTCCAACATGTAAAATATAATTGTATCTTTGGCAACTTTCTTCCTCCTAAGAAATACACTCCTTCAAAAATTGCTGTAAAACAAGGCCTCATGAATCCCCTGTGTCCGCCGACTATGCTCACTGGAAATGTGAGTTTCCCACCAAGCCGATCTCACTTTTTGCAAGCTTGGAATAGAACTCTTGATTTCACCAATGACAGAGGCCTTCTACCAAAAAACTGTCTTGAATATAAACATCCATTAACACTTTGGTCTTAGCTTTAACTCCAAAATTTTATTTGCAACCACAGACAGAAAGGGAAACGTCTTTGCAAATCAACACCCTTCGAGGACCTCTTTGCTACAGGAGAAGCTTCTACCCATGTAACACCACATGTTTATCTATGGCTAACATCCTCTCAAATGAGATAATCTCTGCCCTTCTGAATAGCCTAGGAGAAAGACTTAAACCAACCCCTCCCAGACCAACAATGGGAAAAAGTTTGCGCACTCACACAAATGCTCAGCTAGCTCACAAATTCAAGAATAAGCTGATGTAGCACCCTAATGTTTAGGCAGGGCTGCTATTAAATTTAGTTGCCAGGCAATAGTTGCCTTGGCCAATTGTTAGCAGATCAATTGATTTCCCCCTAATTCTGGAATTGCTGCACTTCTCTCTTCTGTCACTAGGTGGCCTGGTAGCTGGTGACATTGGATAAGACAAGAGCATAGCAAGGACAGATTATGAATGAATGGTCTCAGCTAATGGGCAGGGATTTTCTTGGGTCCCTTGGCCTGCTGGGAGAGCCTATTTATTTGGGTGGAGTCAGGTGATCAGGGTTCTGTGCCACCTGGACCGCTGCCTGGGTGGACGTGGGTTATGAGTATCTGTAAGTGCCGAGCCAGGGACCCAGCAGGAAAGTGGGGGTGACACTTGAGGAAGATACTGAGTGCTAACAGTGGAAGATCTCAGGGGATCCCGTGGCTATTGGATCTGAAGTCTAGTGAGAGAGACTGGGAGCTCGTTGAGTGAAGAACCACAGTGAGTGATTGTGGGGTAAGCGGATAACTGTTCTAGTTGCAAATGGTTGGATACAATTAGTAACAGTTAGTAACAGTTAGAAACTTTTACAAGACTGTTGCCATAGGAGACAGTGTCCTACCTATACAGAAGTGGTGTCCAGCTGGAGGCCTTCACCTGTATAGCTGTCTGCCTATAGAAGTCTCGGAGTATGCCAATTAACATTGCATCTACCTAAGGGTGTCCTGGCCCTAACCCTCTCTCCCACAGTTCTGTTTAAGAGACACTAAATCTCTTTGCATTCAAAAAGTGTCTGGCGCCCACCCTTTTCATCTTGCATTACACCACCATGCCTTGCAACCCACTCTACACAGAAGGATGTCAGCTGTCCCTAACTTTGGAGGTCACCATTGGGCTTCAGGGGCCCTGGGACTTTGCTAAACTTATAAACTATTATCATGCTGGTACCTGATCCGTTCCAGTTACCTGAGTTTGGACCCAGCTATACCTTTACCTTCTCCTTGACTTCCGCCTGCCTACCTGATCCTGGCTTGTGTTTGACTCCGCTTCTGCCTGATGTTTCTGTACCTTGCTGCCCGCCTGTGTACCCGAAATCGGCTTGTATCTCGTCTCTGCCTCTGCCTCCTGTCTCGGTACCTGCTCTGTCTGGCTGTTGATGACCTCCTGGCTTTCGTCCTGCTGGCCCAGCGATTCGGAGCTCCAGTTTGCAGAGCCTGCCCAGCGCTCTACAACCACCTGGTTCCTGCCAAGGCCCAGCCAGCGCCAACAGCTACATCGTCCCTCGTGTCACTCTGTGTCCTTCACTCCCTGTCATCACTACCAGGGGTGTCGGACAGGAGGTGCAAGAGAAGCCCCCTCTACAGTTTGATCTCCGCCAGGTACGTGACACTGCCATTGGCTGAGAGCGCTGATCATGAGTCGGTCGGTTGCTGGTTTTCCAGCATGCACATCCAACAGAAGGCCACCAAACAGCCGGGTTCTGTCAGACAGACCAACTTACACGCAGGCCAAATGGCGGACAATTTTTTTCTTTTTTTAACTGCCCTTTGTCTCCTGACATTCGGCCCATATGTACAGGGCTTTAACCTCTCTAACGTATTCCTAAATACCACTAGGCCAGATCATAAATTCCGGATTATAGGCTTAATAACATAATCTAAGGATCTAACCCCTCTCTACGCTCCTTCATCAGCACCTTCCCTCCTGCAATACCACAAATATATACTCTATGCCCCTTTTCAAATATTCTCCCCAACCTCCCTCCTCTTACCTCTGGAGGGCCCCAGATTTCATTCTCTCCCTTCACCCCTCCCTTCTCCTTGCCCACCACTGTCCCCTCTCTCTTACCATTTTTTCCTTTTTTTTTTTTCTTTTTTTTTCTTTTTCCCTAATTTTTTTTTCTAGCCTCTCATTCTGCATCTTCCTTTTTATATTCCTATTCATAAACAGAATTTACCCAATATGTTTAACCACTTTTGCCCCAAAATAGCCAACTCATGTGGATTTAATCACTACTGTTTCCATCCCATAAAAGTTCCTATTACTATCAACATAAGCATCATTTTTAGACTGCATGTATGATAGACCCATGGGAACATGTATTCTGGCTGTAAAACATAACCCTTGTTATGTTCTCTCAAGCTTAAAGTTATATATATATATATATATATATATATATATATATATATATATATATATATATATATATATATATATATACACACATATATACATACATACATACATACATACAGTATATTATTGCATACCACAAATATCACTGCACTGAGACAATTCGTTGCTGATGGCTATCAATTTTAGGTATTCACTTTTTTTAAGAAAATGGTTCTGCACAAGGTAATAGTGTTGTATGCCATTTAAGTGCTTAAACACGTGGGATAGAATAATTAAAACAGACAGTTTTATCTATCATATCATTCCAAACATGTACAACATTAGTCATTTGAGGTTAATTCTGAAAGTAGGCTTTGACATCTTATATTCTATGCTTAATGATGTCATGACAATCTACTGTAAATACAAGCTTTTTCTGTTTCAATTTACTGCTGCCTAGAGAAAACTTTCATTTGGAACTTATATTTTAAAATGGCTGCCCTGAGGCATACATATGTCTAAATATAAATATGCAGAGAAGGCATATTTCTATGCACAATAAATTACACACATCTAGAGTATATCACTCCCTGCTTAAGAAGAATTGCCAAGTAGAACTATTCAAGATCCTTTTAAATGTAATGTACTGTATAGTTACTAGCATTTTAAAATCATTTCCAAAGATGATTCTGATGAAATGTTCCTAAGCCAGTTTTACACAATATGTCTCAGAATGACACAAAGCAGAGGGACCAAGGCCCTTCATTCTTTACAAGGTCCATAGAAAAAAATGGGATTTTTTAAAACAGCTTACCTGTAAAATCCTTTTCTTTCGAAGGACATCACGGGACACAGAGCCTCAGTAATTACTGATGGGTTATATAGGTATCACTGGTGATTGGACACTGGCACACCCTATCAGGAAGTTCAACCCCCTATATAATCCCTCCCCCTTGCAGGGATACCTCAGTTTTGTAGCCAAGCAATATAGTGTATTAAAAGAGGGGCGGGACCTCTGTGTCCCGTGATGTCCTTCGAAAGAAAAGGATTTTACAGGTAAGCTGTTTTAAAAAATCCTATTTTCTTTCTCGAACATCACGGGACACAGAGCCTCAGTAATTACTGATGGGATGTCCCAGAGCAATGCTACCTGAGGGGGGGGAACCAAGACCAAGTAGGGTGCAATCAGACCTGAGGACCCTGTACCGCTGCCTGCAGCACACTACGCCCAAAGGCGATATCCTCATGCCTTCTCACATCCACCTGATAGAATCTGGTGAATGTATGAACTGAAGACCAGGTTGCGGCCTTGCAGATTTGAGCCATAGAGGCCTGGTAATGCACTGCCCAAGAAGCACCAATAGCCCTTGTGGAATGTGCCTTGATCTGAAACGGGGGAACCTTCTGTTTCAAACCGTAAGCTTGAATGATCAACTGTCGAATCCATTTAGAAATGGTAGCTTTTGACGCTGCCTGTCCTCTATTGGGACCCTCTGGCAGCACAAACAAAACATCCGTCTTGCGGATCTGAACAGTTGCCCCTAGATAGGCCTTAACTGCTCTTACTACATCCAACGAATGTAGAGATCTCTCTTCCGGAGAACAGGGATCTGGAAAAAAGGAAGGTAGAACAATATCTTGGTTTAAATGAAAATCAGAAACCACCTTCGGTAAAAAACTAGGATGAGGGCGTAGTACCACTCTATCCTTGTGTATAATCAAATAAGGCTCCTTACAGGAAAGAGCTGCTAATTCTGATACTCTTCTAGCAGAAGAGATGGCCACCAGAAAAATTAACTTCCTTGTCAACAAGACCAAAGGAATCTGACTTATTGGTTCAAAAGGCTGTTTCTGTAACACAGCCAGAACCAAGTTCAAGTCCCTGGGGTTTAGGGGCGCTTTAACCGGAGGATTAAGACGCATCACCCCCTGCATAAAGTTTCGGAACAAAGAATGCGAAGCAAATGGCCGCTGAAATAATACTGATAAAGCAGAGACCTGGCCCTTGATGGTACTCAAGGCCAGCTTCATCTCTAATCCTAATTGTAGAAAATCAAGAATTCTACCTATGACATATTTCCTGGGATGCCAACCTCTGGATTCACACCAGGTTATATAAGCTTTCCAGACTCTATGATAAATCATCCTGGAAGCTGGCTTCCTTGCATTAATCAAGGTAGATATGACAGGACCTGAGAGCCCACGACTCTTCAAAACGTGGGTCTCAATAGCCAAACCGTCAAATTTAGCGTTTGTAAGGCAGGATGGAACACTGGACCTTGAGATAACAGGTCTGGGCGTACCGGTAGGGTCCACGGGGAACCTACTGTCATCCTTACTATTTCTGCATACCAAGTCCTTCTGGGCCAAGCGGGGGCCACTAGAAGTACCGACTTCCTTTCCTGCCTGATCTTGCGAAGGAGTCGTGGTAATAGCAGAATAGGCGGGAATGCGTAAATCAGTGAGAACCGATGCCACGGAATCACCAACGCATCCGTCCCGCATGCAAGAGGATCTTTTGTCCTTGCCACAAATCTGTCTATCTTTTTGTTGAATCGGGATGCAAAGAGATCTACATCTGGAACCCCCCATCTTTGGCATATGGCCCAAAAGACGTCGGGATGCAGAGACCATTCCCCTGGAAGTAACTGCTGGCGACTTAGATAGTCCGCCTGCCAATTCTCTATTCCCGGGATGAAAACTGCCGATATGCATGGCACATGCATCTCTGCCCAGACTAAGATCTGGTTCACCTCCTTTTGAGCAGCTCGGCTCCGGGTGCCTCCCTGATGATTGACATAAGCCACTGCTGTGGCATTGTCGGACTGGATCCTGACCGGACAACCCTGTAGCCTGATAGTCCAGGCTTTTAGAGCTAGATGTATCGCCTGGATCTCCAGAATGTTGATGGGTAAGGTTCTCTCTGTCTTGGACCATACCCCTTGGACCGCAGCCTGTTCCAGAACTGCTCCCCAAAATGACAGGCTGGCATCTGTTGTTACCACCGTCCAGGTAACCAGTAGAAAGGATTTCCCCTTCTGCAGGTTTTCGGGTATGAGCCACCATTTGAGGCTCTGACGCACCGCATGCGACAGGTGCATCGGAAAGTCTAATGCCTGAACTTTCTTGTTCCAGGTCGACAGAATACTGTGTTGCAGCATTCTTGAGTGAAACTGAGCATAGGGAACTGCTTTGAATGAAGACACCATCTTCCCTAGTAGCCTCATACAAAGGCGGACTGAGGGACCCTTCTTGGTCCTTACTGCCAGAATCAGCTCTCTTAAAGCAGCGATCTTTGCCTGGGGTAGAAATATTTTCTCCTGGCTTGTATCTATAATCAGACCTAAATACTCCAGTCTTCTTACTGGTTTTAGGAAAGACTTTTCTAAGTTGAGGATCCAACCCAGGTGTTCTAGATACCTGACTGTGGTCCTCAAGTTTCCATTCAAAGAGGCTACCGACCGGTCTATCAAGAGCAGGTCGTCTAGGTATGCTATGACAGCTATACCCTGAGCCCTTAATCTGGCCAGAGGAGGAGCCAAGATCTTTGTGAACACTCGAGGTGCAGTGGCTATCCCGAAAGGCAGAGCCACAAACTGGAAATGGCGCCCTCCTACCTCGAAGTGCAGAAACTTCTGATGAGCAGGAAAAATGGGCACATGCAGATATGCATCTCTGATGTCTATTGATGCCAGAAATTCTCCTCCCTGCAGGGTGGGAACTACTGTTCGAATTGATTCCATGCGGAAGGATTGAATCCTTAGGAATCGGTTCAGATCCCTTAAGTCCAGAATGGGCCTGACATCCCCATTTGGCTTTTGGACCGTAAAAAGGTTGGAATAGAAGCCCAATCCCTGGTCCTTTGCGGGAACTATCATAATGACCTCCTGCGACAAAAGTCGCTCTAACGCTAGAAGGAGCGACTGCTTCTTCTCTGGGTCTCTGGGAACACTTGATCTGAGGAACCGAGGAGAAGGGAATTCCTGAAACTCCAGCTTGTACCCTAAGGTTACCATGGAGATTACCCATCTGTCCTGGAAGTCCTCCTGCCAGAGCTCTGAGAACTGTCGCAGTCTTCCCCCCACTCGAGTGAGCGGGGGCGCCCCCTCATGCAGAGGTCTTAGTGTTTTGCCTAGTAGGCTTCTTTCCCCAGGACTTCTTTTGTCCCTGGGGTTGACTCTTTTCTCTGGACCCCGATGGAGGCGGCCGTCGAGACTGCCTGGAGGCTGAAGGCCCCGGCGCTGGGGAAAGAGTCCGTTTGAAAGAGGGACGCTTACTCTTCTTCTTGACAGGTAAGAGAGTGCTTTTCCCACAAGAGATTCTCTTGATATAGTTATCCAAGTCCTCTCCAAACAACCTTGCACCACGAAATGGAAACCCAGCCAGTAGCTTCTTACATGGTGCTTCGGCTGACCAATTTTTCAACCATAGGATTCTACGTATATGCACCAACCCCAGTGAAAGACGGGAGGTTTGCACGATAGAATCTCTAATGGCGTCAACCACAAAGCATAAGGCCGCTGGAAGGTTAGCAAACCCCTGGGCCTGCTGTTCAGGTAATACTTTGATGACCTGCTTAACATGGTCTCTTAAGTATTGACAGACTCCAATCGCTGCTACTGCAGGTTGGGCCACTGATCCTGCTAAGGAGAAAACATCCTTCAATAGGGATTCCATCCTTTTATCTACAGGATCCCTGAGCATCTGAGCATTGTCTACAGGACAAGTCAGGCTATTATTTACGGAGGAAATGGCGGCATCAATAGCCGGTATTCCCCACATTTTAATAAACTTTTCTTCCATCTGATAAAATGTTGAAAACTTTCTCGGCGGAAAAAAACGTTTGTCTGGGTGATCCCACTCAGAATAAATGAGCTTTTCAAGTAAAGTATGAACAGGAAAAGCATGTGCTGCTTGGAAAGGTTTCAGTGACCCCAAAGCAGAAGAGGATTCTTTAGCAGTTTCAGGTATGGGCAACTTAAATGTGGATCGGACCAATCCAGTGAGGATCTGCACTAAGACTTTCTCCTCTTGGGAAGTCGCAGAGGGTCCCTCTCCACCTGAATCCTCCGAAGAGGAATCATCCGTCCCATCCCGATCCTCTGAAAGGGATTCATCTCCTTTATCCCAGAGCTCCTCTGTCTGAGGGTCTTGGGGAACAGAGGAAAGCCTAGTGCGTTTTCTTCCACTGAGTGAAGACGTAATCACGGCCATTAATCTTTCATCTAGACCATTAATGGTTGAGGAAAAAACCTCTTGTGTAATATATACAGGGGCTGAAGTGCCAGAAGCAGGTGTAGCCCCTGACCCCGATGGCTCTCCCTGGCTAGCCGTCCCTGGCCCATCTTTAGGGGGGGAGGATGCTGCCGACAGGGGGCCCTCAGAACCTGAACGAGATCCCCTAGTGTCTCTGGTTCCTGGGGTGCTTGAACCTCTTCTACCCATAGTGCAAAGCAACAAGGTGTGAGGTATACAAATGAACACTGCCCGCTGAGCGATGTAGTCTGGCTAAAAGCCTTGCTACCCAATGCTCAGTCTGGTGTTACTTCAGTAAATGCTGCCTAGGAGAATGCTTGTGTCCCACCTTACATGCGACCGTCAGCTCTGTGTCTCTCAGAAGGCTGTGTGCACCTGTACAGAGTGCCTTTAATAGCCTGCAGCTGGCCTGAGTGGGAGTCTAAGCACCTGTGCTGACGTCCCGCCCCCTCCTCTAACGCCCCCCCCCTCGAGTTTTGAAAAAAACTAGCGCTTCCCACGCTGGCCGACTCTCCTGTCATGCTTCTGGAGAAAGGCTGGGGATGGGGGGGGGAGGGAGAGAGGCTGGTAACAAGATCTGCCTGAACGGCTATCTTCAGAGATGGTGGCCATTAGGCCACAGAGCCCGGGTGGTATAACCACTTTCTAGACCCCTGTGGCCCCTCTCTAGCCTGGGGGGAACATTCAAACATGAGAAATCCCCCCTTCCATCTTACCTTTTTGCAGCCTGCTTGAGACGCTGGGACATGAACAGCGATGAAAAAACACTGAGACAGACAGTCAGCATGTGCAGGTTTGTGCTCTTGGCAGCCCCCGGTGGTCACAATAGGCATAGCATGCATTTACCTTAAAGGAGAAAAGCCACTAGAACTCAAAAATTCTGTGGAATCTCCTCTTACCTTATCCAGCTGCAGGGTGCTGTTTACACAGACCCAATCTTCACCTCTCACGGTGGGCTCCATTTGAAAAAACCGTCAGAGACTGGGGCCCCCTACGAATAGGGGGATCCAACAGTTCTGGGACCGTAAAGCACCTCGCCAGAAATTAGGAAGTTTAAAGCCATTTTCTGATCTGCGGGGTCCAGCTCTCTAAAAAGAGAAGTGTTACGGGTAAAACCTCGTTTCTTCGGACACGAGGCCCGGGTACCATTCAATTCGGCCATGAAAAGACACTTTGAATGGATCCGGTTCGCCTGGCTTGCCCCAGTATAGGATCTTAGGATATTCCCTTTGGAGCTCAGCACAGGACATCTTTACACGTCCATCACCTAAGACACTGGCGTAAAAACTGAGGTATCCCTGCAAGGGGGAGGGATTATATAGGGGGTTGAACTTCCTGATAGGGTGTGCCAGTGTCCAATCACCAGTGATACCTATATAACCCATCAGTAATTACTGAGGCTCTGTGTCCCGTGATGTTCGAGAAAGAAAAATAATGTGGGCACAGAGGAAAAAGACTTTCATACTTTGCAAAGTACAGACTGCTCACATGACCAACACTTCATGGCCCAAAGGAGCCTAACGCAGAGTGGAAAATAAAAATGATGGCGCTGCAAATTTAGGGGTTTTAATATACAGTATCTTCTTCATCAGGACTATAAAAAAGTATTATAAAAAAAATCAAAACCAGCAAATATTGATAAAGAATATAAAATTAAAAAGCATAAAAACTTACATTATGCAGCAGTGCAATGAAGATAATAAATTCATTAAGGGGGAGAAAGAGATAGAGAGGTTCCACTAACTACTTGTGTGATCACTAAAGGTGGGTGCACACTATAAGAAAATGGGGCGAATAATCGTCCTGTTTACCTCTATGTATCACAGCAAGTCAGAACCGAGGATGGAAATAATGTACGAAAATTCTTGTGTGAAAACAGCTTTTTTTTGTTTGTTGAATATTGTTTCTGATCATGCGCAGTCTTTTGTATCTGATTTTTCTCATATGAAAACAGTACACCTTAAACAAAATTGTTTGTTCTGTTCACGTGTGAGAAAAATTTTGGAACTTGTCCCTGTGGAAATTTTCATTTGGAAAGTCTGATTTGGATGTCAAAAGTTGTGTACACACTATACGGAAATCGAATGGTTGTGCCTTGTACAGAATCTTTCTTTTCCATTTTTGTCATAGTGTGTACCCAGCTTAAAACAGAAATTAAAATTATTGCTACACAACAGGTACAGAGCCAGAAAAAAATGACAAAGATTATAACCCTTTGCCAAGACAGATAAATTGTCTTTATAGAAAACTGGGGATGATCCAAATATTGCTGATGGCACAGTTTCCCAGCTGCTCATTGTAGGTATAAAATATATGTACTGTATGGGATATGACTATAGACATATATATATATCCATATCCCACACTACGCATAACAGGCAACCCCCTGTAACCACGGATCATTCCACCTGTGCTATTCAGAAAGAATACAGAGGATTAAGCAACAAATACAATCTATCTACTAAAATAAGACTGCAAGACATTGGGTTGAGTTACTAAAAGCAAATAGACTGAAGCTTCAATTTGCAAAGAATACCCAATCACATGCAGGGAAAATAAAAGAAAAATGCATGTTTGCTTGCACAGGATTGGATGACAGAAGTCAGCAGAGCTTCCCTCATTTACTAAGCTCTTGAGCAAATGTCCTTGCAGAGTGCAACTTGCAAAGTGCACAATCTATTTGACTTTAGTAGATCAATCCCAATGAATTATATTCAGCAGGGAAATTAGCTCATGATGTAAGACCTGGAGGGCCCTAACTGCCAAGTTCTCTACCCTTTTAAAGTCTTCCAGATCATACATGCCTGCTGAGAAACATAGGCGTGGGACCCATATAGAACCTTCCATTTCTTGTGTGATACCTCACCTTTAACAAAAATAATCCTTGGGACAACTTTGTTGGAAAGGCAAAGTCACAGGTTTATTGGAATCACATCTTTTATAACAACTTAATAAACCACTTCTTAATTAAACATAACCTATCATAACTTAGTGCCAGTCACAGGTGTAATGTGATCACTCAGTATTCCCTTAACCTTATACCTTGTCTAAACAAATGTCTGTCTGTCTTCACCATAAGTTCCACACAGGTATCCAACAAACCAAAGCCCTCACAGGGCTTCCGTCCTGAGCAATTTAAAGCTGGCAGGGTAAGAAACCTCCAATAATGCTGTGATGAACTTGAAAGCAAGAGGGAACTTGCTTGAAGTCTGTCTGTTTCCAAAGAGGTCCGTAATGCCACCCTTTGCCCCTTTTAAGTTCTCCTGGGACTTCCAAACCGCCATTGATCATGTTCAACCTTGACCTCCCTCCAATGGGCAGCCTCAAAGGGAGGTTAACAATCATCTGGATGTTTTCAGTAGCCAGGGCTCCCTTTTGTTAAATTCAATGGGCCATCATGCTGCAAACTAAGGAGGCTATTAGACAATCTGAGGGGGTTTAAAAGAGAAGATGGAGAGGAAAGAATTGCTATGTATGCAGACAGCTGTTATTTTTAAGGGATATGGACTACTCTTTAGTATCACTCATGGCAGTGATAGGGATACATGGCTTCCATTCTGGTTTTGTTATTAATTGGGATAAGTTGATCACACTCCCATTAGATAATCGTAATGTTCCCCCCGCTTATGGGTACCCAGCATATTAAGGTAGTGACATCCTTTAAATATTTAGGTATTGTTATACATCCAAAAATGGAGGACTATTTACAGTATAATTTGGCTTCGATGTTAATTAGATATCGACTTAAAAGCATAACCTGGAATAACCTACTACTTTTGACTACATCTCGTGGTTTGGGAGTGGCCAAAATTATTTCGGTACTGGCAGCATATTCTAATTACTATTAATAAAGCATATCGAACGCAAGTGTTTCTAGACCCCTATGTTTGTATCATAGGGAATGTAGATGAGGAATTGTATCCTAATGAGATAAGGGTGCCAATACCAAGGCATCTGTTTCTTGCTCAAAAGATCATTGCATTGAAGTCAGAGTCTCCATATGCACCTACATTAGAGGACCAGCAAGCCTAGTAGAATTTGTCCAACACAGGGATACTCTAGGTACATTTTATAAGCTGTGGGAACCTTGGCTCTCTGTCCCCAATCTGGGGCACACTTCTTTGACCATGCAAAACATGATGAGGTGTTAATGTCTCCTTGACCACTATTAACTATGTTGAGAAGAATTATTAAGCTGCAATGAATGTCTTATAGCCTATCATGCTGGGGTACAAAAAAGATAACGTTTTCTAGTAGGGATCCCTATGTGAATAGAGATCATACTGATTCCTATTTTGTGTATTGTACTTTGATATTGTACTTTGATTCATTTATTACTGAAAGATAACATATGGTTGTGTATGTTTTATTTGTTTAATAAATTTGAAAAAAAGGATGGTTGTGTATTTAGAAGAAACAGAAGACAGATGATCAAAAACACACCCAATAAATGGAGTAGATGAGGACTACAAAGCAATCTGAATAAACATCAGATCCATAAATGGGCACTCAAGACGCCATAATCTAAAACTGATACTACAAACACTGATCCAGTGGTGCCAGAAAACAAAAACACGTTGAAAGTCCTTATACTTACCTTTCCTTATCTCCCCTAATGCTCCTTTAAGCCACTGGAAGAAACAAATCCCTGTGTAAGCTCTGGGTCACTTGAGTTAGAGCTTACACAGGGATGAGAACTCCTCCTTAACCCTATGTGACAGAGTGGTCACCAAAAACCAGTGTGGTCACTTAGTCACATGCTCCTCCATTCCTAGCGGTACAGGGTATTTTCTCACTCCCAGGGTTAAATAAAACAGTGAGGGAGCAAACAAAAGGTGAGCATAACTTGCCTGTGATTCGGGCAATATGTATAATGTTATGTTGGGACTTATAAATTACAGTGTTTAGTTTAAACCATGTTAGCTTCCTACAGTGACGGTCCATCCATAGGGGCGCACACGGGCGCCCCCCCCCCCCCCCAAGCTAGTCACCAAAAGAAAAAAAAAATAGGCCCTTTAAAAAAAAGGTCCTTTAAATGCACTGTGTTTGGCGCCGGACACAGTGCACTAAGGGAAGCGTGATGTCTATGCAAGGTAATTTGTTGTAAGCTTGTTCTTATACATGCTGATGCATCTTTGGCGTTTTGTAAGTGCAATTTTAATAAACAAGATTTTCTGATTTTAGAATACAACAGTATGGTATCTGTTTTTTTTTTTCCTTCACAGGAGAGTGGCATTTGGTGAATCAATGTGACAGTGGTGGGGAGCAAAGTTATTATTGATGAGAGGCAGCCAGGCGCAAGGTGATCTCCTTTTGGGATCCTATGTGATGAGGGGTAGTACACTCTGAATATATAGTGTACATCTTTTTGTATTCAGATGTTATCAGTGCAGCAGTCTTATTTTATTTAAAACAATACACGCTGTTTTTTTTCTATTTAGTATATGTGGGTAGTCTGTGAGCGGTATGTCAGAGCAGTATGTGAGGGCAGTCAGTGAACAGTGTATAATGTACAGTGTATATTGTACAGTATGTGCTCTGTGTATAATGTACAGTGTGTGTTCTGTGTATAATATACATTGTGTGCTCTGTGTATAGTGTGTTCGGGTATTGAGAGCTGTGACAGCAGAGGATGGGCAGGTAAGGACCTGGAGGGGTTTGCGCCCCCCCAAAAAATATTATCACAAGCTGCCACTGGTTTCCTGATAGATGTTCAGCAATACAAATCTCCTGTGTTCTGACTGCTGCCAAGAAAAGCTAACAGCAGTACTCCACAACTTTGTTTTTACCCTGCAAATTAGAAGTGAAAACAGATACAATGAAATACAATCTATAACCCCAATTCCAAAAAAGTTGGGGCCCTTTTTAAAATCTACATAAAAATAGGATGTAATGATTTGCAAATCTCATAAACCCATATTTTATTCACAGTAGAAGATAGAAAACATGTCAAATGTTTAAATGCCCGATCACTCAAATTTGATGGCCGCACGAAAATCCGGCGTTGCTGCAGCTCACTAATGGTGCGAAATTCGAACGAAAATTCTTAGAAAAGATTTTCGAAAGCAAATTCTTTCAGAAATTTGACCCATGTATGGCCGGCCTTAGTCAGAGTGTCTCAGAAGTAAAGCTGGAAAGAGGTTCACCAGTCTGTGAAAAGCTGCGTCTAAAAACTGTCAAGCAATTTCAGAATAAAGCCTAGTACACACGGCCGAATGTGACTTTTGGCCCGTGTGTAGGGCAGCTGGTCCGACAGAAACCGGCCCTTCTGCAGGCTTCTGTTGATGGGTCAGGACTGAAAAGGGTCTGCCGACCGCCAACGGCTGAGAGTGCTGACCGGAGAACACAATAGTACAGCAGGGGAGATCACTGTACTAACATCAGATTGTTAGTACAGTGGCTCCAACCTGAGCTGTCAGTTTTTTTTAAATTCAACCCACTGGGTTGCATGAACAAAAGCTAGTAGAGTGTACGAGGCTTAATGTTCCTCAATGTAAAATTGCAAAGACTTTAAATATATCATCCTCTACAGTACATAAACAGACGGTGGCCTCTGTGGTGTATTCATAAAGTAAACAACGCCCATATTTTCTTTGGTAGCCTGATTGGGGATCAGGCTCCCAATATCCTTACCCTCTACAGTACATCATATCATCAAAAGATTCCAAGAATCTGGAGAAATCTCTGTGCACAAGGGACAAGGCTGAAATGCAATATTGGATGCCTGTGATCTTCGGGCCCTCAGATGGCATTGCATTAAAAACAGGCATGATTCTGTAATGGACATCGCTGTATGGGCTCAGGAATACTTCCAAAATCACTGTCTGAAAACACAGTTTACAATGCCATCCAAAAATGAAAGTTAAAGCTCTATCATGCAAAGAATTCATATCTGAACATATTCCAGAAATAGACATATGCGCCGTCAATAAATTTGTTTCGTTCCGTTACTTTTCGTATTAAAATTGATTCGTAATTCGCAATTCGTGTCTGAAATTCAATTCGGATTCGTACGAAATACAAATTTTCTTTCGTAAACTTTTCGTAACAATAACGAAAGTTTGTTGTGATGAATTTATCATTATGAGGGGCTCCCACCATCCCTGTGCTGTGCTGATTTCCTGGCTTTTTAACTTTTAGTTTTGTTAACTTTTTGTAACAATAACGAAAGTTCATTATGATAAATTTATCCGAAGTTCGTACACAAAATTTCGTATTTCGTACAAAATTTGTATACATAAAAATCCGTATTTTGGATCCTCACGAAAGTACTAATTTCCTATTCTTACAAAACTAATCACACATGTCTATCCAGAAACATCATTGTCTTCTCTGGGCCAAAGATCATTTAAAATGATCTGTTGCAAACTGTTCTGTGGTCAGACAAATTTAAATTTGACATTCTTTTTGGCAACCAGGGGTGCTGCATTCTCCGGTCTAAAGAGGAGAGGCACCTTCTGGCTTGTTATCAGCACTAAGTTCTAAAGCTTGTACCTCTGATGGTATAGGGGTGCATTAGTGCGTATGAAATGGGCAGCTTGCACATCTGGACAGGCACCATCAATGCTGAAAGATATAACCAGGTTTTAGAGCAGCATAGGCTCCAATCCAGACAATGGCTTTTTTCAGGGAAGGCCTTGCATATTTCAGCAAGACAATGCTAAACCGCATACTGCATCTATGACAACAGCATGGCTTCATAGTAGAGGAGTCTGAGTGCCTTACTGTCCCTGGTGGTCCAGTGCGGTCATCTGGGGGGCGGCTACACTGATAAACAATCAGCGCAGACCCCACCCTGTAAGGAGAGTCTCTCCTCTACTCGCGTCTGTCAGATGTGAGTGAGGAAAAGCAGATCAACGGCTCTTCCTATTGACATCGTGATCAGCCGTGATTGGACACGGAGGCTCTTTACCAAGATCGGTGTAGCGGCGTGTCAGACTGACACACTGCTCCACCGATCGCCGCGATGCGCGCCCCCGCGGGAGCGCGGCAGCATGTTATCCTGCTGGACGTCATATGATGCCCAGTCAGGATAACGGAACCACCGCCCGGCCGTCGATCTGCTATAGGCCGGGCGGGAAGTGGTTAAGAGACGAAAGCTATTGGCTTCTGCCCCATTTATAGTCCCGACGTACGTGTTTTACATCACCGCGTTCAGAACGATCGGATTTTCTGACAACTTTGTGCGACCGTGTGTATGCAAAACAAGTTTGAGCCAACATCTGTCGGAAAAAATCCATGGATTTTGTTGTCGGAATGTCCGATCAATGTCCAATCGTGTTTACAGGGCATTAGAGTGTGTTATGCCTTGATAACATAGAGGGACTGGCAGCGAATGTCTGTTTAAAGGTAACAACCACTTTAAGGGCTCGTTTACACTTGCTTCAAAACATGGTTTTGGGCACGCTTTTTTAAAGCTCCCTGAACTCTAGTCAAAGCTCCTGTCATTAAATAAACTGGTTAGCTTACAGTCCTGTTTACAGCTTGCTTTTGCTTTGCTTCAGCCTCACTTCAAAAATCATACCCCATGTTGCTTTAGTGGTGCTTCAACGTGTCTTCAAAGCCTCCATTGAAGTCTATGGCAAAGCTTGCTTAAAGAGGAGTTCCGCCTGCCCCTTTAAAAATTAAAAGTCAGTAGCTACACATACTGTAGCTGCTAACTTTTAACTTTAGGACACTTACCTGTCCTGGAGGGGCTGGCAGTGACAATGTTTAAGGGGGGGGGGGGGAGGAGACAGCTCACACAGACACACAGAGCTGACAGGCAGGGAGGGGGAGAGAGCAGCGCTGCGGATGACAGAGGCATGTAAACTGACAACATTAATCAGGGTTTAGCAGTCATGATTATCGTGGTCAGGACACAGAGGGGGACACAGGAAGTGGCAGGATCAGCCAGTTTTTTTTTTGACAGCTTGGAGAGGGGCAGGTGAGACAGCACAAGTGCTGTGCTGATTAATCTTCTATAAGGGAACAGGATCTCATTTTTTTTTTTAGGGTTACGACCACTTTAAGAAGAGGGGATGCTACATTATGGTAAACATGGCCCTGTCCTAACTTTTATGAAACCTGTTGCTGCCATCAGTTTCAAAATGACCTTATTTTTTGCAAAAATGTTAAATTTTCTCATTTTAAACATCTGATATGTTTTCTATTTTCTATTGTGAATAAAATATGGGTGTATGAGAGTTTCTAACCATTGCATTCTGTTATTATGCACATTTTATACAGCCTTCCAACTTTTTTGGAATTAGCGTTGTAAATGAAATTTACTTGCGTGTTGGGAATTTAACATAGGAACCCAACTCTGTAAGGCCCTTGTGCTACAAACTAAGCTACCAAACCACTTAGGGTAAAGCAAGGTCTTTTTAAGGTCACATTGTTAATATCTAACTGCCACTCTCTACCTATGAATAGATTTAGAGGGTGACAATTGTGAATGGCCTTCTGGCTGAAAACAGTATGCCTGCAAGTCATATCATTATCTGCTGAGTTGTAATTAAAAGAGATTAAACCCTTTTTTCAGATGGCAAATTCTTGACTGGTAGATGAGTGTCTGTAATTATATCCTTGTAAGCATATAATGACAATGAAATGAGCATCTTTCAATGGTTTTAGCACAGGCCCTTCTAAATGCATTTATAATGGTTGACCCCGGGGAACATTTATCCTTAAAAATAAAAATGTCAGCAGTTTAGGTTGTCATTACATAATACAAAGAGACAAAACATAAGTAATTCAAGCTGTCTTGCAGCTGTTGGTTTGCAGAGAATGCTGGAAAATGTAGTTCCTCAGGATGAGCCAAAAGATTCTAGGATTTAATTTACCATTGACATATACTGTATTGTGCAGCGCAATCCAGATACGTTTCAGAACTCCAATATCCGCCATTCCCCTTGGCTGCAGACAGTAGGATGTCAACCACAGGAGCTCCATACAAAATCTACAGAATACAAGAAAGATGCACATGATGCCACTTCCGTTCATCAAGCACTATTCAAATGGACAGTGCGTGCTGCCAGTCCATGCCTATGAACCTTTCCTACTGACGCATTTCGCCCTCTTGATCCTAATCATTAAGCCCAGGAGGGTGAAATACGTTAGGGGGTGTTTCCTAGTTGGGGACTGGTGGCATGCATTGCTCATGTGAATAAAGTTGATGAACGGTGAAGTTAAGTGATGTTATTGGAATGCTGCTTTCTTGTATTCTATATATTTCAGGTAATGTATCGAACTAAAAAAATCCCATTGCCATTTTTTTTTTTCATGCAGGCTTTTGAATTATCATTTTTTCTTCCTCATCTACCTGGCAAACAACTAATCTAGAAGAAGAATGTTTATGTCAGTGTAGCAATAACTCTCGGTGGAGCTGCTGGTTTAAGCGGGTCTGTTACCTTCACTCTTCTTCCCTCTGTTTCACCGGCATCGGGTCTAGGGTTCCATTGAGTTTACCTCTGGATGACACACGCACCAACACTGGAGTACGTTTCAATGCTTTATTAAACACTTGACTTAGGAAGTAGCAGGAAAGAGGCGGAAAGGAAACTGCAGAAGAAACTCAAATATCTTCTTGTAGGGTTCTTTTGACAAATGTCCTGGTAGAATTCAGATATTATATGGAATGCGCTCCCCTCGTGGGACACACTCCTTGCTCGCCTGGATAGGCCTCTCTCACTAGCCTAGCAGCCAGTACGCAGGACGAATCAAAGTCTCTGCCACAGACTTGCTTGAGAACAAAATCCGTACGATCCTCTGCCACAGGATGTATCAGATTTTCTGTAATGAACGTCAGTCATAGTGCCTGAACCTTTAAGCCAACCCGGCAACACTATGCTGTATAGTTACTTTCGGATACGTCCTCTAACTGAGTCACCAGGCCCCTCTCCAGACCAGCATGCTGCGTGATCCCTCCAAGACGGGTCCTCCCCTGGGATCTCCTCGGTTGTCCAGCTTCGTCACACAGGACCGACAGCTTAGGACCATTCCTCGGCCGCGGTGGTAGGCCCCAGACAAGCTTCTGTGGCCCACCCCTGCGCCGCAGTATCGTGGTCCTCTGGAACGGAGGACCACGAGGTAGCTCCTTAATGCATACCTGTCGGCCAGGAGGGCCAGCAGGTGGCTGTAAAACGACCCCAAAATATGGCGTCTGTCCCATAAATACCCTCGCCCAGAATGCAACTCGGAGGACCACCTCCACCGAGTTGTCTCTGGGACAGAAGAGCATCCATACGCTTCGACACGTTGCCTTTCCAACACTAACCAGTGATAACAGCGACACCCACTGGTCAGCATGGAAACACACACAACGTCAACCAAGCTGAAACAGAGGCAAACTTAACCTTCCTAACGAACAAGTTACTAAATTTACCTAACATGCGGTAGATTGCAAATCTACCAGCGCTACATCAGATTTTGGGACACCTAATATACATGTGCTTACTGTGACGGTGAATCACTAAGTAGTAGAGAAGTAGTAGGTTTACGGCCCAGGAACCTGTATCTTTTAACAAACTATCAGAAATGGCATCTCCCACATTTCTATCTTGACAGGCTCCCTTTAAAACCATATTTAAACCTTTATCTGTTATTACATGTAGCGCTAACCCACACAGGAGCCGCTTGGTAATTTGGGTTCTCTGTTCCACGCCTCCACTTCAAGAACAACCTCAGCCTCTCTAACACACCTGGTTGTATGAAAATTACTGCAAGCACTTATAAGAAGTATAAGTATACCTTTAAATGGTAAAGATACCATTACTAAATTTCAGTATGTACCAATATACATTAAAACCTTGGTTTGAGAGTAACTTGGTTTGAGAACGTTTTGCAAGACAAGCAACATTTTTTAATACATTTTGACTTGATAAAAAAGCGATGTCTTGATATACAAGTACTGTAATGTCACAACTGAGTATAAAAGAGAAGAGAGGCGCCTTATTTAATGAAGGTACAACATTTTGCAACTCACATGGTTGATGATTAAAACAGGTGCATCTAAGTATGCGGGCATCCGGGGTAAAGCTGTCCACATAGACCGTCCTCCGCAGCGCCATCAAAGTCATCCCTTCCACTCTGCGCTCCACGAGTGCTTCCAGCCTCACTTTCAAATCGCTCTACTGCAGGATAGTCTTCCCGATCACAATTACAGACTGACAGTGGTGAGATCCATATTGCTACACTTAGAGGAGCCTCTATTCTCTTTTCTTCTCTGTAGCTCCTGCTGGATTTTGCGTCTAATCCCCTTGTGGAGGCTGCCATTTGTGGATGGACATTTTATGGTTACACAATTTATCACATTGCTATAATTTTTAATCTTAATCTTTATAGTGACTATTAACTGAAGGATTTATGAATAAATAAATAAATAAAGTTGTGGAATGAATCATCTGAGTTTCCATTATTTCTTATGGGGAAATTCGCTTTGATATACAAGTGCTTTGGATTACAAGCATGTTTCCGGAACCAATTATGCTTGCAATCCAAGGTTTTACTGTACCATTAACTACTTGACCTCCTGAAGATTTACCCACCTTCATGACCAGATAATTTTTCGTGATGCGGCACTCTGTTACTTTAACTGACAATTGCGTAGCCATGCAATGCTGTACCCAAATAAAATGTATCGTATGTCCTTTTTTTCCTACATATAGAGCTTTCTTTTGGTGGCATTTGATCACCTCTGCATATTTTATTTTTTGCGCTATAAACAAAAAAAGACTGAGAATTTTAGGGAAAAAAAACAATATTTTTTACTTTCTGCTATAAAACCTATCCAATAAAAAAATTAGGCTAATACAGTGCCTTGCAAAAGTATTCACCCCCTTGGCTTTTTACCTATTTTGTTACATTACAGCCTTTAATTCAATGTTTTTTTAATCTGAATTATATGTGATGGATTAGAACACAATAGTCTAAGTTGGTGAAGTAAAATTAGAAAAATATATACATAAAATGATTTGTCAGAAATAAAAAAAATGATAATTGGCATGTGCGTATGTATTCAACCCCTTTGTTATGAAGCCCATAAAAAGCTCTGGTGCAACCAATTACCTTCACATAATTAGTGAAATGATGTCCACCTGTGTGCAATCTAAGTGTCACATGATCTGTCATTACATATACACACCTTTTTGAAAGGCCCCAGAGGCTGCAACACCTAAGCAAGAGGCACCACTAACCAAACACTGCCATGAAGACCAAGGAACTCTCCAAACAAGTAAGGGACAATGTTGTTGAGAAGTACAAGTCAGGGTTAGGTTATAAAAAAATATACAAATCTTTGATGATCCTTAGGAGCACCATCAAATCTATCATAACCAAATGGAAAGAACATGGCACAACAGCAAACATGCCAAGAGATGGCCACACACCAAAACTCACGGACCGGGCAAGGAGGGCATTAATCAGAGAGGCAGCACAGAGACCTAAGGTAACCCTAGAGGAGCTGCAGGGTTCCACAGCAGAGACTGGAGTATCTGTACATAGGATGACAATAAGCTATACACTCCATAGAGTTGGGCTTTATGGCAGAGTGGCCAGAAGAAAGCCATTACTTTCGGCAAAAAACAAAATTGCAAGTTTTGAGTTTGCAAAAAGGCATGTGGGAGACTCCCAAAATGTATGGAGGAAGGTGCTCTGGTCTGATGAGACTAAACTTGAACTTTTTGGCCATCAAAGAAAATGCTATGTCTGGAGCAAACCCAACACATCACATCACCCAAAGAACACCATCCCCACAATGAAACATGGTGGTGGCAGCATCATGCTGTGGGGATGTGTTTCAGCAGTTGGGACTGGGAAACTGGTCAGAGTTGAGGGAAAGATGGATGTGCTAAATACAGGGATATTCTTGAGCAAAACCTGTACCACTCTGTGTGTGATTTGAGGCTAGGATAGTGGTTCATCTTCCAGCAGGACAATGATCCCAAACACACTGCTAAAGCAACACTTGAGTGTTTAAGGAGAAACATGTAAATGTGTTGGAATTGCCTAGTTAAAGCCCAGACCTCAATCCAATAGAAATTCTGTGGTCAGACTTAAAGATTGCTGTTCACAAGCGCAAACCATCCAACTTGAAGGAGCTGGAGCAGTTTTGCAAGGTGGAATGGGCAAAAATCCCAGTGGTAAGATGTGGCAAGCTTATAGAGACTTATCCAAAGTGACTTAGAGCTGTGATAGCCGCAAAAGGTGGCTCTACAAAATATTGACTTTAGGGGGGCGAATAGTTACGCACATTGACTTTTTCAGTTATTTTGTCCTATTTGTTGTTTGTTTCACAATAAAAAAAAATTTAAAAATCTTCAAAGTTGTGGGCATGTTCTGTAAATTGAGTGATGCAAATCCTCAGACAATCCATGTTAATTCCAGGCTGTGAGGCAACAAAACACGAAAAATGCCAAGGGGGTGAATACTTTTGCAAGGCACTGTATGTATTCTGCTACATATTTTTGGTAAAAAAAAAAAGTGTATTTTAATTTGTTTGTGCAAAAGTTATAGCGTCTACAAACTATGGAATTTTTAATTTATTTGTTTACTAGTAATGGCAGTAATCAGCGACTTATAGAGGGACTGCGATATTGCGGCAGACTAACTGACACTTTTGACACTTTTTGGGGACCAGTGACACTAATGCAGTGATCAGTGCTAAAAATATGCACTGCAACTGTACTAATAGATGGGAAGGGACTAACATCAGGGAAGATCTAAGGGTTAACTGTGTGCCTAGCCTGTGTTTTATTATAATGTGTGAGGTGCTTTTACTAAGGGAAGAGATGGATTTTTTTTCCTGCTTTGCAGAGATACAAACTCCATCCCTCCCCACCTGTCAAAACAGAGATCTGCCTTGTGTACATAGGCAGATCACAGTTCTGTCTCTCTGCCTGACGATCGGCGGGTGCCGGAGTACATTGAGTACCTGGCACCTGCTGATCGGCTTCTGCTGTGTGTAATCATGGTGGTAAAAACACATGCAAACCTCAACATACTGAAATGCCAAGCTACTTTACTGTGTTTGTCGCACGTATGGCAGCCCATTGAAATCACAGAAAAAAAAAATGCACCAAAATGCTGTGTGAAATTGGTGTGTCTCCACCCACTCCCTCCCATGTACTTGTATAAAGCTGGCCATACACTATGCAATCTGATTTACCAAAACTATGGAACAGGATGACCCACCTGAACAATCCATTCAATTTGTACACAATCAGGCAGGCCTTTGCACTGCATAGTTGATGCATACCTCCCAACTTTTTGAGATGGGAATGAGGGACACCTATCAGCAAAAGTATGCAGGCATAGGACACACGCCCCCTTATAGGAGAATTGTACAAAAAAACAAGATTTTCTAAACAAGTACTTTTTTTACCACTATTATTCCTTTATATTGGCTTTTGGAATTTACAAATGCAGCAATTTAGAAATCAGATGAAAGATTTAGTGCTGGGAAACACCTTTTGATAGATAAAAAGTGCATTTTATATACATCTATACAGATTAGATCAAAATGAGGGACAAATGAGGAGGAATGAGGGACATTGCTTCAAATCAGGGACAGTTGGGAGCTATGTTGATGGTATATCTAAAGGAGATTGTATAGTTAGAGTGTACTGTGTATGGTCATCTTAAAGGAAAAAGTTGGCAAGTGAGTGGAAATAAAAAAGAGGTGCTATAGTGATGAGGGAGGTGTAGGCCAGATAGTTAAAACACACCCTATACTGTGATGTAGTAAACTAGCACATGAGGGAATATGACGTTTTCCTGGAATGTCACATGATGTTACAGGAAGTGATTGGCTCAGAATGCATTTTTTTAAAAAATTTTGAACAGAAAGGGGCAGACTAAAGGCTGCAATGGACTAGATAAGTGAGAGATAAGCACATTGGTATGGCGTTGGCAGGATAGACATTAGAAAAGGCTTTTATTTATTATAAAAAGTGAAATTCTGCCTGAAAAGTAGAACTTAGACTTTCACTCGGCTGTGAAAAGAGTTATGTACCACTAGACTGGAATTAACTAAAGAATCAGCAAACTCAGCAATAAACTGTGCAATAAAAGAAGTGGTTGCTAGAGACATGGCAGGTGCTAGATTGATATCATATTATGCATACCCCTGTTCTCTGTGTCATTGCTCTGCTACACCTTCCTACAAACATCACCACACTGTTTATGACACCCTGAGCTACCTTCTTGTTGTAATTTTGGCAAACTTCTTTCCACCCTTCACAGATCAAGCAAGCCAACTTTAATCCTGATTTTAATCTTAATAAAGACAGATCTTAGGTAAATATGCTTTCTGAACTGAAGAAATAATTTTACGAAGAGATGAAGTACATACTGTATGTAAACTAAAGGCAGGTTCTACATGCTTCGGGTTCTTTAACAGCATGTCCTGTCTATTCTGCATTCCAGGCCAGCATAGCCATCAAGAAAAATTATGTTCTCCAAGATTGAACAACCTGTTTTTATGAATGGAAGCTATAATAGTACTAAGTGTTTTCTGCCTTCAACAAAACTCTCATCGCACAGTCACAAAAAACAGATGTGCTCCAAATAACTGCATAATGGTATGATTCAAATGAAGCAACATGAATACTCCACAGTATGGTCACAGTTCTATGAGCAATACCATGCGCATACTTAGGGTTGCCACCTGTCCGAGATTCACCTGGACAGTCCAGGTTTTAGATCCTGTGTCTGGTTCAGTCCACCTGAAACCCGGACACAGTGGCAGCCCTGCAGCACCAGTCCTCCTATACCCCTCTCCCCCCCACCCCCATCAGCTTCCAGTGCTTTTAATTATATTAGTGGGGGGGCACTTTAACTAAGCTACAGAATGGCCTGGGGGGATTATACTAGGGGACAGACGGACCTTGGGGGATGTACTGGGGGACAGACTGACCTGGGGGGGGTTTATACTGGGGGACAGACTGACCTTGGGGGATGTACTGGGGGACAGACTGACCTGGGGGGGATTATACTGTGGGACAGACTGACCTGGGGGGGGGGGTTATACTGGGGGACAGACTGACCTTGGGGGATGTACTGGGGGACAGACTGACCTGGGGGAGATTATACTGTGGGACAGACTGACCTGGGGGGGATTATACTGGGGGACAGACTGACCTTGTTTGATATAACTATACTCCATAAGCTTCTCCCATTATTAACACAATTTGGCCACACTCACTGTTTGTCATGGGACATTACATGCACTGCAATGCTACTCTTCTTGGGGCACCCAAAGGTGTCCAAGGTCTTTTACAATTTTACAGTGCCTTGCAAAAAGTATTCACCCCTTTGGCTTTTCACCTATTTTGTTACATTACAGCCTTTAATTCAATGTTTTTTTAATCTGAATTATATGTGATGGATCAGAACACAATAGTCTAAGTTGGTGAAGTAAAAGTAGAAAAATATATACATAAAAATATTTTTCAGAAATAAAAAACAGATAATTGGCATGTGCGTATGTATTCAACCCCTTTGTTATGAAGCCCATAAAAAGCTCTGGTGCAACCAATTACCTTCAGAAGTCACATAATTAGTGAAATGATGTCCACTTGTGTGCAATCTAATTGTCACATGATCTGTCATTACATATACACACTTTATTGAAAGGCCCCAGAGGCTGCAACACCTAAGCAAGAGGCACCACTAACCAAACACTGCCATGAAGACCAAGAAAAAAAGTAAGGGACAATGTTGTTGAGAAGTACAAGTCAGGGTTAGGTTATAAAAAAATATCCAAATCTTTGATGATCCCTAGGAGCACCATCAAATCTATCATAACCAAATGGAAAGAACATGGCACAACAGCAAACCTGCCAAGAGACGGCCGCACACCAAAACTCACGGACCGGGCAAGGAGGGCATTATTCAGAGAGGCAGCACACGGACCTAAGGTAACCTTGGAGGAGCTGCAGAGTTCCACAGCAGAGACTGGAGTATCTGTACATAGGACGACAATAAGCCGTATGCTCCATAGAGTTGGGCTTTATGGCAGAGTGGCCAGAAGAAAGCCATTACTTTCAGCAAAAAACAAAATTGCATGTTTTGAGTTTGCAAAAAGGCATGTGGGAGACGCCCAAAATGTATGGAGGAAGGTGCTCTGGTCTGATGAAACTAAACTTGAACTTTTTGGCCATCAAAGAAAATGCTATATCTGGTGCAAACTTAACACATCACATCACCCAAAGAACACCATCCCCACAGTGAAACATGGTGGTGGCAGCATCATGCTGTGGGGATGTTTTTCAGCAGTCAGGACTGGGAAACTGGTCAGGGTTGAGGGAAAGATGGATGGTGCTAAATACAGGGATACTCTTGAGCAAAACCTGTACCACTCTGTGTGTGATTTGAGGCTAGGACGGAGGTTCACTATCCAGCAGGACAATGACCCCAAACACACTGCTAAAGCAACACTTGAGTGGTTTAAGGGGAAACATGTAAATGTGTTGGAATTGCCTAGTTAAAGCCCAGACCTCAATCTAATAGAACATCTGTGGTCAAACTTAAAGATTGCTGTTCACAAGTGCAAACCATCCAACTTGAAGGAGCTGGAGCAGTCTTGCAAGGAGGAATGGGCAAAAATCCCAGTGGTAAGATGTGGCAAGCTCATAGAGACTTATCCAAAGCGACTTGGAGCTGTGATAGCCGCAAAAGGTGGCTCTACAAAATATTGACTTTAGGGGGTGAATAGTTATGCACATTGACTTTTTCTGTTATTTTGTCCTATTTGTTGTTTGCTTCACAATAATAAAAAAAATCTTCAAAGTTGTGGCCATGTTCTGTAAATTAAATGATGCAAATCCTCAAACAATCCATGTTAATTCCAGATTGTGAGGCAACAAAACACGAAAAATGCCAAGGGGAGTGAATACTTTTGCAAGGCACTGTATAGTGTAAACTGCAAAAAAATAAATAAGTTGCTGTGCGCCATTAAAGTGTTTGGGTTTGGCGTGATGAAAGGGATGCAACCCTAGCGCATATGCATGTCTCTAAGCCCGCCATCTTACAGGAATTATCTGGCTGGAGCAGAAGAACTACTGCAACCAGCATATAACATTAACCATAAGCCTAAAGATACACACTAGTATAGAAATAATACAATCTTTATATAAAAGATTAATAACAGTTCATACATCCAATGTACAAACACGTTTTATTAGCAAAGGGCCCAGTAGAAATCCTGGTAGAATTGTGCAAATATACCCGAGTATATATAGGTATTAATAGGGATACCTCTAGATGAATTTTGCAGCAAGGTCCAGTTGCTGGGGCCTCTGAGAATGATGCATCAGAGACCTGGAAACAAGATTAGTGGTCACAGGGGGGATCCTCCAACTATTGTCTGACCAGCCTGGAATGGGAATTCTCAACTGCAGCAATGGTGCTGTCGCACAGCCTATACTCTTTAGTACATCCCTAGTAGTGTCTAAAACAGGTGCTCAACCTTTTGAAGAGCTCGGGCCACTTAAGTGATTTGGTAACTGGTCACAGGCCACAATAAAAATTAAATGGTTCAGAATTTTTTTTTTTTTTAATAGCGTAATGAAGATTTTAACCACTTCAATACCAGGCACTTAGACACCTTCCCGCCCAGACCAATTTTCAGCTTTGAGCGCCGTTGCAATTTGAATGACAATTGCGCGGTCATACAACACTGTACCCAAACACATTTTTTATCATTTTGTTCCCGCAAATAGAGCTTTCTGTTTCTGTTAAAAATTTTTTGTAAATAAGTATGTTTTCTTCTTCACTGACGGGCACTGATATGGCTGCACTGACGGGCACTGATACGGCGGCACTGATGGGCACCGATGAGGTGGCACCAATGAGGTGGCACTGATGAGGTGGCACTGACGGGCACTGATGATGGGCACTGATAGGCGGCACTGATGGGCACTGATGGGCGGCACTGATGGGCACTCGTAGGTGGCATTGATTGGTACTTATGGGTGGCACTGATGGGTACTTATGGGTGGCACTGATAGGTGGCACTGATAGGTGGGCACTGATGGGCACTGACAGGTGGCACCGATGGGCACTGACAGGTGGCACTGATGACACTGATTGGTGGCACTGAATAAACTGATTGGTGGCATTGCTGGGCAGACCTGAAACATGTTGGTGCCAATCAGTGCCCATTTGTGGGCACTGATTGGCACAGATTGGGCACATTGGGCACATGTGGATGGCCGTGGGGTACGTACCTGGCCATCCACATGTTGCCCCTTCCCTGGTGGTCCTAGTGGCGATCCCTGGTGGTCCAGTGTGGTGATCTGAGGGGGAGCTGCACTGATAAACAATCAGCGCAGACCCCCCCCCTGTCAGGAGAGCCGCAGATCGGCTCTCCTCTACTCGTGTCTGTCAGACGCGAGTGAGGAAAAGCCGATCAACGGCTCTTCCTATTGACATCGTGATCAGCCGTGATTGGACACGGCTGATCACGTGGTAAAGAGCCTCCGCCGCAGGCTCTTTACCAAGATCGGTGGAGCTGTGTGTCAGGCTGACACACCGCTACACCAATCGCCGCGATGCGCGCCCCCGCGGGCGCGCGGCAGCATGTTTTCCTGCTGGACGTCATATGACGCCCAGTCAGGATAACTGAACCACCGTCCGGCCGTCATCTGCTATGGGCCGGGCGGGAAGTGGTTAAACAACAATCAGAATCATCATTATCTGTGAGACTAATCCTCGTCGGATGTTTACCCACTATTTATTTACAATCACAAGAAGTGGGCGACACTAGTGTGAACACTGACTTTGTTTAAAATTCACAAGGACTCTATGTCTATTTCAGTGGTTGCAGGAGGAAAATGGATGAATTCCTGTATATGCCGCCCCCCCCCCCCCCCCGGCACTCCTGTCTAAGTGTGTCACGCTTACCCCTAGCGTAGGTGGTCGGGCACTATAGCTGGCTTCTGTTTTCCTCACCTATAGCAGCCCCCTTTTCATAAGGCAACCAGGCTTACCAGTATTCGGTTTCGCCCAGGTCTTATACAATGCTATAGTGCCCAGCTACCATGCCGGGGCAGGTGCAAACTGAGCACAGCAAACAAGGTTTTTGCAGTTGGCAAACAGGCAGAGTGGTCAGTGACAGTCCGGGTTCAGGGCAGGCTGGGTTCTGAGTGTATTTAATATCCTATCCAAGGTCATCAACAAGGGAATCCAAACTAGCAGGCAGGGCAGACAAACAGGAAGCATGGAGCATGTGCTACAAACGCTATCACAAGCATGAGACTGCAGGCTTGGCCGGCTTAAAGTGATTGTAAAGGTTCGCTTTTTTTAGAATAAAAATAAAATGTTATACTTACCTGCTCTGTGCGAGGGTTTTGAATATACGGTTGATTATACACACACACACACACACACATACACACACACACTGTAGATATATATGTGATTTTACTCTTAATTCTAATAAATACTGTGTTTATTAGATCTGACTGGGAGCATCACCTGGATCACATCCCAATCGGCATGTCAACGGGTCTCAGCTCTCTACAACCAATAGTGCCAGCCTTTCCCTGCATGCACCCACAATGTCACCAGCATTAGGTCCTAATAGACCACCACTGTTGCCAAGGAGACAGATGCCAGAGCAGCACTATCAATAGCAGGGTCAGGAGAGCAAGAGGAGGCTGGGGAACCCCACAGTGGCAGAAAACCAGGGCCCGGTCACAAGTGCAACCTCTGCAACCCTGGTAGTTCTCCCACTACTTTGGACCCTTATATTTTCCTGGTGTGCTGGTGACATATCTCTTGTTTTCTGCCACCCTGGGGGCCCCAATACAGTAGGAAGGGGGCTCACTGCAGAACATGTAAAAGGGTCCCGTTGCGGGGTCATAATAAAGGGCCCTGAAACAGGAGTGAAGGGCCCCAGGATATATATAATTGCATTTAATAGTTGGCCCCCCTACTTTTGTCCCTGTCCCCCCATGTGCCCCCCCTAAATATGAAAGCTGAAGACACCACTGTGACCAAGTGTATCCAATCATCTAAAAATATCCTACAGTACCAGAGCCAGGTATAATTAATCATATCGATATACCCTACAAATAATCTATTGAACAGAGTTTATTAGAAGGATCTTTCAATTCAAAAGGAAAAAGGTCACATCTGAGGACTTCACAGTGCAAATATATTTTTTCATCCTACAATTCATGAGCTATGTCTGGGGCAGCGAACATGAAATTCAGCTTCACAGCAAAAAGCATAATTTCCCAGTAATCTGGACATGATCTCATAGTTGGACAGGGGCAGGGATTCCACAGTTGGACAGGAAGAGGGACAGCTGCCAATGGCAAATGTAGGTTGCTTTGGGTTGTTATATTATGTGACCTGACATGTCACTTCAATTTAACCTCAGTTTTTACTTTGAGTTGGGGGGTAATATTATGATGGTGGGATAATACAATTAGGAGAGTATTTTTTACCATGATGAGAGTTATTACAGTGAAAGGGATGGGGTAATATTACCCACCCGGGTGGTAGGGATAATTTTATGGTGGTGCTGTAAGATAGTATGTTGCTGGGGGTTATTATGAAGGTGGAGTGATATTATTGTGATAGTAAGAAAATTCTGTAATTATTGTAGGCATTATATAACAATAGCATTCAATTAGATGTTAGTGGGGGATATTATTATGTGGGTGGGGAATATTTTTTGGTAGCTCTGCAACATATTATTATGTCTGGGGGGGGGGCAATATGGAGTTAATTTTTATGGTGATGGGAGATAGCATATTGGTGGTAGGGGACATTCTTCTAAACCTTAGGAATATATATTGGTGGTGTTAGGGAATATTATTAAGGTGATGCGGGATATTATGGTGGGGAGGTATTATTATAGTGCTAGGAAACACATTATTCTGCAGGTGTGATTAAAGAGGAACTTCAGTCATTTTTTCATCTTTCCATCTATTAAATCTTCTGCTTGTTGTTTTAACTTTGGATAGTAAAACATTTTTTTTTCTGTAAAACAGGTAAATACCTTATACAGCCCACTTCCTGTTTCTTGTCTGGTAAAAAGCCTAGGCTTATGACATCATGCACAGCTCTCTCTCACTCTCGTGGGAGTTTGCCAGGAAGGGAGGATGAGTCATAAGAGGGCCAATGAGAGCTACAGAGCTAGAGATGTGCCTCTGTGTGTCTGTGTAAATCCAGGAAGTGAACAGGCAGCAGCTTCAGCTGCCCACAGTTAAAATGGCTGCAGCCAGACTCAGTGGAGGGAGCTTTTTGCAGCATATTTGGCAAGTACAGACTCACAGTATATATAAAATGATAGGCAAAATGGTTGGAGGGAAGCTTCAGAATGGCAAAGATGTTTTTTTATTACAAATTATATGAGCAGACCGCAGTTCCTCTTTAACCACTTCCAGCATAAGGCCGTCATATGATGTCCTTGACTTTCAGTGGGAATATCTGAATGATGCCTGCAGCTACAGGCATCATTCAGATATCCTCGTTTTCAGACGGCGATTCTGTGCACCATATGATGATTATAGCGGCAGTTTCGCTGCTTGTTCATTCTTACAGGCGGCGGGAGGGGACAACCCCCCTCCTGCCGCCATCCGGTGCTTCTCTAGGCTCTCCTATCGGGGACCCGGAGAAAGAATCGACCACCGCCGGATGATGACCATAGAGATGACTGGTGACCATCTGGTCACCAGTCATCTCTATGGTGACCAGATGGTCACCAGTCATCTCTATGACCGTCGGAGGCCCAGACGTCACGTCCGGGCTGCAATAGTAAACAAAGCCGCGATCACGGCTGGTAAGCATGAGATTGTGAATTTTTTTTTTGATCATACGCTTTCCAGCCTGGAGGGAGATGTGGGGTCTTTTTGACCCCGCATCTTTCCATAAAGAGGACCTGTCACGCACCATTCCTATTACAAGGGATGTTTACATTCCTTGTAATAGGAATAAAAGTGATAAAAAAAATGTAAAAGAGAAAGTGTAAAAATAAAAAAAATAAAGTAAAATAAACAATTAAAAAAAATAAAAATCTTAAAACGCCCCTGTCCCCGGTAGCTGGCGCTCAGAAGCGAACGCACATGTAAGTCCCGCCCACATATGTAAACGCCATTTAAACCACACATGTGAGGTATCGCCGCGTGCCTTAGAGCACAAGCAACAATTCTAACACTAGACCTCCTCTGTAACTCTAAACTGGTAACCTGCAAAAAAATTTAAAGCGTCGCCTATGGAGATTTTTTTTTTCTTTTTGAAAAACTTTTTTTATTTTCTTATTAAACACATAGACAATACAGACGTACACCAGCACAGCCACCATCTGGCTATTAACAGGGAGGGGACCCATGCAGGGGTCACATGGTATCCTTACATTACCAAAAACCATTAGAATATTTACAACTACCGTAGTATATAAACACCAATGGGCTGTCCTGGCTCTTGCTCCAAGTGTGGGCTAAACATGTGCTAGCTCACCTAAATTATCCTGCTATCAAAGAATGGTCTATTAGGATGTCAAGGAGAGCCATCCTACATCAGAGAGGTCACCTAATCTGCTGCAGCAGTAGAGGGTTCCGCTAACCACTTACTCCAGACTCTGTCGTATTTTTTCGGACAGCCTCTATGTATATAGGTGTCCCTGTAGAGGGGTATAACATTATTAACAAGTGTTTTCCATAGACCTATAGAGGGAGGAGTCTTTTGCTTCCAGCATAGGACAATGGATTTCCTGGCACAGAACAGCAGGAGACACAACAAGGTTCTCTCAGCCACCCTGGGCACCAAGTCCTCCACCAGCCCCAGCAGGCATATTCTTGGGATGGAATGATAGAGATACCTAGAAGATCATTCACCTCCGTAAGAATTTGTGACCAGAAACCTGTAATTACCAGGCAGGATCAGAAGATGTGGATAAAGTCCCCGGGGGCACCCGAGCTGGAGTAAGATATGCCCTATGGACAATCTTGTATTGAATGAGGTGGTCTCTCAAGGACACCAATATTTTAAATGGGAAGTCCCACACATCTCCCCAGTCCTTGGAGTCCATCTCCGGAACGTCCCGGCCCCATTGCTGATGGAGTCTGATCAGTTCAGGAGACTAGACCCGGAGGAGATGTGCATAAAGCACGGAGGAGGTTTTTTTTGTACAGTCAAAGCGCAAAATCCGCTCTAGGTTGGACTGCACCATCTGCCTTTCACCTGAAGGGAACTGAGCCCTGAAACATGGGACAACTGTAGATATCTGAATCTGTGTGAGGGCGGGGCATTGTGATGAGACATTAAGTGATAAAAGGAGAATATTGTTAGGTCTGAGGTGATGTCTGAGAGAGCCTTAATATGGTACCTGGCCCATATCACAGGGTCTGGAATCTCGAGAAAGTGCTGTATGTTGGGATTGTTCCAGAGCGGGGCGTTCGGGGATACAGCAGTCAGAGGGTACTTTTTACAGGCCAGGCCCTCCCTCCAGGCCCTAAGGGTGGTACACATGGAAGGGGTTAGGTTGTATGGAGCCCTTGGGCCCCGCAAAAGGAGATTCGATAACGCCTCCACAGATCGCAACACCGCAGCCTCAATGGCCCAAACCGAGTTGGATCTATCTGGAGCAAGCCACCAAAATGCAGTGACCAATTGGGCTGCAATGAAATATTTGTGACAGTCTGGGAATGCTAGGCCCCCCTGCGAACAAGGGTGCATTAGGGTGGTTAACTCAAAGTGGGGGGGGGCGTGGGCCCCAAAGAAAGGAGGAGAAAATTTTGTTTAGTTCGGAGAAGAATGATTTGGGGATCCATTGAGGGGGATTACAGAACAAATATGTAAACTTGGGAAGGATTTCCATTTTGAAGAGGTTAATACGACCCAGTAGGGATAGAGGGAGGTTCTCCCATGCTTTCAGCTTGGCTCTGACTGAATTGATTACTGGGGACAAGTTTGGTGGAATGAAGTCAATCACGTTCCCTGAAATACACACCCCCAAGTAGGTAAATTCGCCCACCCATTGTAGTTGAAGAGAAGCCGAGGCCTCTTTTTTAGCATCAGCATCAATAGCAAGCAGTTGCTATTAACCCTGAGCCCCGTCACTACAGAACATTCTTCTACAACTGACAATGCCCCCTGCAAAGAGGAGCCAGCATAATTCAGAAAGAGGAGGAGGTTGTCTGCATACAAGGCCACCCTCTCCTCCAGCCAGCCCAACCGCAGTCCTTTAATGTGTGACGAGACGCGTAATACCTCCGCCACTGGTTCCATGGCAATGTCAAAGAGTGCCAGAAAGAGAGGGCAGCCCTGCCGTTTACCCCTAGAGAGTTAAAAGACAGGAGACAGACGACTCCCTAAACAAACGGCAGCCATTGGCGAACGATATATAGTCTGTAACCAGTGAATGAATGCGAGGGGAAATCCCATTATCCGCAGAATCTCCCACAGGAAAGGCCATTCAATCGAGTTGAAAGCCTTCTCAATATCGAGAGAGGCAACCACTCTGGTACCCTGATTGTCGTATCTTGCATGAAGGTTAGTGAAAAATCTATGAAGATTGATATCTGTAGACTTGTGGAACATAAACCCGGTCTGATCCGAGTCTATGAGAGAGGAGAGTAAAGAGTTAAGTCTAGTGGTGAGGAGTTTAGTTAGGATTTTGAGGTCATTATTAAGGAGTGCTATAGGTCTATAAGAGGCACATACTTTGGGATCTTTATCTGTCTTGGGGATGAGGATAACATGAGGGTGTGCCATGGAGGGTGGGAGAGAGCCCCACTCCAGGCAATGTGTAAATAGGGTGGCCAGCCCGGGGGGGCCAGCATGTTGCCATGTGCTACATAGAAATCGATCGGAAGACCATCCGGGCCAGGAGCTTTGCCAGTGGATAGGAAGTTAATGACATCAAGAACCTCTTCCGTGGTAATTGGAGCAACTAGTTGAGATCTTTTGGAATCGGTGAGCCAGCCAAGGGCTACCAGATCCAGAAGAGATGCCAACCTCTCTGGGTCTAAACCTGAGGGTAGTGTGGTGGTATACAAGGTTTGATAAAAACCATGGAAAGCTTGCAAAATAGCCTCTGGGGAGGAGATGGCCTCACCTGTGGGAGAGGTAAGTTCAGGAATCATGGTATTAGGGGTGTCATGGTGGGACATCATCGCCAACAGCCTGCCATTCCTGTCCCCCTGTTCGAAGAACTTTTGCTTTGTGTTATACATTTCAAGTCTAGTAACCTCTTTTAAGTGAAGGTGAAGACTGCGTTTAGATGCCTGCAACGTTTTCAAAGTTTGAGGCGGAGGGATCCATCCTATGGAGATTTTTAGGTACCGAAGTTTGGCGCCATTCCCTGAGTGTGCGCAGTTTTAAAGCGTGACATGTTGGGTATCTATTTACTTGCCTAACATTATCTTTCACATTATACAAAAAATTTGGGCTAACTGTTTTGTTATTTTTTAATTTCCAAAAAAAATGCGTTTGAAAAATTGTTGCGCAAATACCGTGCGAGATAAAAAGTTGCGACTGCCATTTACAAACCATATATAATTTTTGGGGGTTCTAAGTGATTTTCTAGCAAGAAAATAAGGATTTTTACATGTAGGAGAGGAGTGCCAGAATAGGCCCGGTATAGAAGTATATTATTATGATGATGAAAGTTATTATATTGATTGGGATTATTAAGCTGGAAAAATAGTAAAGATGGTGATTAGAGATTTAATTTTTAAATAGTAGGAAAATATTATTGTGTTGGGTTTGTGTTTATGTTGCTGGGGGTATTATTATAGTGATACTAGGAAACATTAATTTGATGGTGGGGAATATTATTATGTTGCTGGCTAAAGTAATACAGTTGAGATCTATGTTGCAAAATAAAATTGTGATGAGAATATTTTTTTTGCTGAGAGGTATATCACAGCAGTTTGGGGACAATATTATAATGATCCTGGTTACCATACTGTAGCCAGAGGAATTATTTCCATGTTGGGTGAGGGTCATTTCTATTATAGTCCTGGGGAAAATAAGACAGGATGGTGGTTTTGGGTGTTATTATCATACTTTCCAACTTTCTAAGATGGGAACGAGGGACATCTATTAGCAAAAAGACGTAGGCATTTGACACAGCCCCTGCCACGCCCCCTTAAAAGAAAAATTCTACAAAAAAAAAAAAAGATTGGTTAAACTCACAAGTACATTTTTTATAGCACTATTATTCCTTTATACTGGCTTTTTAAATTTACAAATGCAGCAATTTAGAAACTGGATAAAAGGTTTGCTTTTGGCACCATAATACCTTGCCGAGGCTGAACTTTTTGCATGTTTGCAAATTGCCTAACGTGGAGGCAATCACAAGTTAAGTGATTCCCACGTTATTGAAAATGACACTTAGGATATTGAAAAATCTAGTTGTTTGTTGAGCCAAATCATTCTGCGTTAATGATAATTTACTACGTTTTTAATTGACATTTTTAATATATACAGATATAAATCTTCACTAACAGAACAATATATTTTGTAGACTTCTGCAATGCAAAATACATTTCCTTAGAGGCATACACAGGTGGTTTCAAACATCTGTGAAGCTCAAAGGTGATTACCCACCTTTGAAATTCTATGTACAGCCTTTAGCTATTAGCTGCACGTGTGGAGTCAAGGTTGTGGCTCACACAGCTAAATAGGCTAAATAAATTGCGTGGCGGCTCATGCAGTCTATGATTGCTACATCTTTTGAATGAAAAAAAAAAAAGCAAAGGCATAAACAAGTGCACTTGATGGAAAATTGGATGATTGTTTTGGATGAAATGACTATGCTCATGAGCAGTGATTGAAACGGAATAGGACCAATTTGGCTACATTTATTACAAGACTGAGGATGGACATCAATAAGAATTTATGTTCAAACCATGCCCAAACCATAAATGTCCCAACAAGCATTTTGATACTGGCCCCATTGTTAACCTCATCAGTGAATAAGGATGAACTCCGGCATGTTCACACAGCCCACATGCACTCGTGCAGAGCCCGCCAGGAAGTCGGAACTGCGCTGCGCTAATCAAAGGCAGTGAGACATTGTCCAGATGTGCAGCTGCAGAGATCGGGAAATGTCTCACTGCATGTGATTAGCGCAGAGCAGTGCTGACTTCCTGGCGGGCTCTGCACATGGGCTGTGCGAACACGCCGGAGCTCATCCTTATCAGTGAACAGCCATGCTTAATTTTGCCCACAGCCCTTTAGATTGACATCACATTATAATATATGCAGGAGCTTAGGGAAATTATGTAAAAGCCCCACTCAGTCCCTCCCACTTCTTCAATACTGTCTAACAGGGTGCGTAAGCAATCCAACTTTCAAGCTGCATTTTCTGTTACAAAAACGGTGAATGACATTTCTTTAAATACATTTTTTCAAACTTTTTTGAATATGACAATGCAGTTAACAGTGAGGGTGGCTGGAATATTTGGCTAACAAGACAGTACAAAGATAACATGGCATAAAGTTAAGTTATTGATACTGAGTCTTGTGGTATCCAATAAACAATGTACTTAAGGCCCCTTTCACACGGGCAGACCCTATGTCGGTTTTTCATCCATCCGTTTTCGGATGAAAAACGGACATAAATGCATCCCTATGGGATAGCATAGCGGAGACTGATGTCATCGGATGTCAGCGGATGTTCATCCGCTGACATCCGATGACATCAGTCTCTGCTATGCTCCGAAACTGATGATGGAGGAAAACCCTACTTTTCCATCCGTCTGCGGATCGAATGAAAACAGACAGACGGTCCGTTTTCATCCGATCCCCCCATCGAGGAAAGTGGAGATCTGACCGGTCCGTTTCTGCACACTGTGCAGAGATGGTCTAGTCATCCGCTGGATTAGCGGAGATCAACGGAGCGATCCCGGCTGAGCAAGCGGATGTCCAAAAACGGATCATCCTGGGATCCACCCATGAGAAAGGGGCATTAAGTAGATAGTGGTTGGTTTTTGAGCTGACATTTGTAGGAAAGCTGGGAAGGCCCTAACCATTCAAATATAATATTTGATTTGGGCATGGAATAAAACATCTATAAAGGTAACATCCATTTATGCAGCAGTCAGTGTTCTATCACCTGATGGAACAGGAAGATGAGTAAATACCCAATGAAGACCACCCCAAGAGCAAAATGTTGTGCATGTGAGGTGCTAGTTCATCAAACTCCCGGGTAGCCAAGGGTACAAAAGAAGGAAAGTAGAGGAAAAGACAAAGAACAAGAAAAGATAAAGAATTGTAGCACCCTGGTGGTAAGGCAGGGTTGCTCCTAAATTTACCTGCCAGGTATAGCTACCTTGGCTAATTGTTGAGGATCAATTGATTTCACTCTAATGCCCTGTACACATGATAGGATTTTCCGACAACAAAATCCATGGGATTTTTTCAGACGGATGTTGGCTCAAACTTGTCTTGCATACACACGGTCAAACAAAGTTGGTAGGAAATTCCGAACGTCAAAAATGCGGTGACGTACAAAGCGTACGACGAGCCGAGAAAAATGACGTTCAATAGCAAATGCTGCTCTTCTGCTTGATTCCGAGCATGCGTGGCACTTTGTGCGTCGGAATTGTGTACACACGATCGGACTTTCTGACAATGGATTTTGTTGACAGAAAATTTGAGAACCAGATCTCAAATTTTGTGTGACGGAAATTCCTGAGGAAAATGTGTGATGGAGCCCACATACAGTCAGAATTTCCTACAACAAGGTCCTATCACACATTTTCCATCGGAAAATCCTATCGTATGTATAGGGCATAAGTCTGCAATTGCTGTACTTTTCTCTTTTGCCGCTAGGTGGCCAGGTACCTGGTTGCATTAGATATGAGAAGGGCAATGCAAGGTCAGATTATGGGTACATGGGGTATCCCAGCCAATGGACAGGGGTTTTCTTAAATCCCTTGGCCTGCTGTGAGAACCTATATATTTGGGTAGAGTCAGGTGATCACTGTTCTATACCACCTGGACAGCTGTCTGGATGGAGGTGTGTTGTATTGCCCGGGCTGCTAGGCCGAAGTTTGGGCCTATCCCGGGCACATCTGGCTGCTAGGCTGTGTGAGGGCCTATCCAGAAGCAAGAGAGCAGCACAGGGTTGGGACTGTGGCTTGCAGTCCAACTAGAAGTGACGGTTCTGCCAGCCTGAGAACCTGTCGAAGTCAGCGGTAGAGGGGAAGCTGTCGCCACTAAGGGACCTGCCACCTTATTACCAGGGACCACAGTGAGTAGCCGAAGCAAGTACCGGAGCAGTATTCTCACTAGCTGGGGATGGTGAAGAATGGGGAAACTTCAGTGGGCATCAAGCCAGGGACCCAGCCAGCGGAGGTGACGCTTGCAGAGCAGCCTTGTGTGTCAAGCCAGGGACCGAGCAGGCCAGTGGGGTGAAGCTTGAGAAGTATCTCTTGAGGTATAGCTAGAGAGGGGGTAATTGGGAAATTGGGACTTTAAATGAGGCTATTATGGCTGGGTAGAACCATGTGCCTCCATCCCTGTCAACTATGGCGAAACATACACTAAAGCGGCCCAGGCAGCAAAGTGTAACAAGAAAGGTGGGACTTTAAATGAAGCTTGTGGTGACAAAAGGAACAGAGTGGTGGACAGTAAAAATTGTTTAATATTGCATAGAAACATATTTAACCAACATAGAAGAATTGCACATACATGAGGATGCGCCCAAAACTAGGCGCCAGACTCTATAGTAGCAACAACTGGTAATAACATGTTTGCAATCATGTACAATAATAGTGAAATTTAGGGAGTCCACCGGTGTTCATACAATGTAAAAACATTCAAAAAGTAACAACTGCACAGTCAATAGTTCTTAGATCCTTCAAAGGTAGAATTGTGATAACTTTCAAAGCAAAATGGGTGTATATATGGTTCACAGCATCAATTATCTCGACGCGTTTCGCGGCTTACAGCCGCTCTTCAGGAGCAGATGTGCGAATTGTCTGTAATGAAAAATGTGTAGATACTCAATAACAAAATTGGGGGAGTATGGGTAAACTTCCACCCAAAAACCCGGGTAGGGCATATAAACTTACTAAGTATATACACCAAGACACATGACGTCCAGGTCAGCAGGCCAACCCAAGGTCAGTAACGGGAGCCGAGAGGGCGCAACCAGCGGCAGCAACCAACACAGACAGCGGACGCGGCAGACCAGCACTGCCAGGCTCACCTGGTGTGAAAAAAGTGAAAAACCTCAAAGTATGGAAAAATTGTGAAAAAAAAAAAACTAGTGTGAATGCAATGATGAAAAAATAGGAAAAGGGGGAGGGCGGAAAAAGGGGGGGGGGGGCCAAAAGGATGATGTGTGGTCAACCAGAGGTGAAGGTGAGAGACCATGGTAGAGGGTCAACACCAAAACGCCCAGTGTGAGGGGGGTCACCACGAGCTTCATTTAAAGTCCCACTTTTCTTGTTACACTTTGCTGCCTGGGCCGCTTTAGTGTATGTTTCGCCAAAGTATCTCTTGAGCGTCAAGCTAGGGATCCAGTAGAGAAGCGGGGGTGACGCTTGAGGATGATACTACCGTGAAGATTGGAGGAGCTCAAGGGAATCAGTGGCAGTGAATCAACTAGTCTAGTAAGAGACTGGGAGCTCAATGGGCTGAAGAACTACAAGAAGTGATTGTAGTGGAAGTGAGGGAACTGTTACGCTTTGTGTTGGAAACTGTTAAAGACTGTTGTTATAGGAGACAGCATTCCTACACATGCAGACGTGGTGTCTTGCTGGATGCATTTGCCTGCATGGCTGTTCTGTTGAGGAGTCTGCCAATTAATCATGCAACTACCTAAGGGTGTCCTGGCCCTAACCCTCTCTCCCAAAGTTCTGTTAAGAGAAATAAAATCTCTTTTGCATTCAAGAAGTATCTGGCGCCCAATGACTCTAACTGCTTTGAACCCACTATGCCTCACAACCCACCATATACAGAAGGATGTCAGCTATCTCTGGCCCTGGAGGTTCTCATTAGAACGAAGGAGGCCGGGGACCTTGCTACAGAATAAAGAATCCTCCTCCCTCTGCTCCCCAGGCAGCAAGCCCCTCCCTCTCCTCTGCAAAAATGGCGCCAACCAACCTGAGTATTGTCATCGGGCGGGCGGCGCCAGACAGAAATACATGTAACTGGCAGTGGCACACTTACTAACCCAGACACCCCCCAGTGAATAAGTGGCGCGGGCCTGACACCCCCCAATGTGTGGCACCCGGGGTGCACTGCCCCCCTGTTGGTACGCCACTGCCAAGGAGCCTGCCCTGAGCAGTGCCTACACCACAGGAACCTTTTCTTACATTTTGTACCCTCCCTCACAAACAAGTTCCTGTTATACGTTTACCACTGTGACTTATCCTTGCTGTAAGCAGCAGGGATGAGTCATTAGATAACCACATAACGAACGCCCTATAGCAGATTTACTGCTACAGGGCAGCAGTTCTGTGCAAGTCATGTATATATACACGTGATTCTTCTGCTGTGCTTAGTCACATCAGAGGCCGATCAGAAGATGCTGGCCTATGGATGTCCACTGCACCCGCTGATCATCGAGGAGAGAGGCTGGACAGAGCTCTGCCTATGTAAACAAGGCAGAACTCTGTCTTGACAAGAGAAAAGTGATGGATTTTCTTTCTCTGCATAGCAGGGAAAGAAAATCTATCACTTCCCTTAACCACTTCAGCCCCGGAAGGTTTTACCCCCTTCCTGACCAGAGCACTTTTTACAATTCGGCACTGCGTCACTTTAACTGCTAATAGCGCGGTCATGCAATGCTGTACCCAAACGAAATTTGCGTCCTTTTCTTCCCACAAATAGAGCTTTCTTTTGATGGTATTTGATCACCTCTGCCGTTTTTATTTTTTGCGCTATACACGGAAAAAGACCGAAAATTTTGAAAAAAAATTATATTTTCTACTTTTTGTTCTAAAAAAAATCCAATAAATTCAATTTTAGTCATACATTTAGGCCAAAATGTATTCGGCCACATGTCTTTGGTAGAAAAAATGTCAATAAGTGTATATTTATTGGTTTGCGCAAAAGTTATAGCGCCTACAAACTAGGGTACATTTTCTGGAATTTACACAGCCTTTAATTTATGACTGCCTATGTCGTTTCTTGAGGTGCTAAAATGGCAGGGCAGTACAAAACCCCCACAAATGACCCCATTTTGGAAAGTAGACACCCCAAGGAATTTGCTGAGAGGCATGTTGAGCCAATTGAATATTCATTTTTTTTGTCCCAAGTGATTGAATAATGACAAAAAAAAAAAAAAAAAATTACAAAAAGTTGTCACTAAATGATATATTGCTCACACAGGCCATGGGCATATGTGGAATTGCACCCCAAAATCCATTTAGCTGCTTCTCCTGAGTATGGGGATACCACATGTGTGGGACTTTTTGGGAGCCTAGCCGCGTACGGGGCCCCGAAAACCAATCACTGCCTTCAGGATTTCTAAGGGCGTACATTTTTGATTTTACTCCTCACTACCTATCACAGTTTTGAAGGCCATAAAATTCCCAGATGGCATAAAACCCCCCCAAATGACCCCATTTTGGAAAGTAGACACCCCAAGGTATTTGCTTTGAGGCATGTTGAGTCCATGGAATGTTTTAAATTTTGACACAAGTTGCGGGAAAGTGACAAATTTTTTTTTTTTTTTTTGCACAAAGTTGTCACTAAATGATATATTGCTCACACAGGCCATGGGCATATGTGGAATTGCACCCCAAAATACATTTAGCTGCTTCTCCTGAGTACGGGGATACCACATGTGTGGGACTTTTTGGGAGCCTAGCCGCGTACGGGGCCCCGAAAACCAATCACTGCCTTCAGGATTTCTAAGGGCGTACATTTTTGATTTTACTCCTCACTACCTATCACAGTTTCGGAGGCCATGGAATGCCCAGGTGGCACAAACCCCCCCCCAAATGACCTCATTTTGGAAAGTAGACACCCCAAGCTATTTGCTGAGAGGCATGGTGAGTATTTTGCAGCTCTCATTTGTTTTTGAAAATAAAGAAAGACGAGAAAAAAATTTTTTTTTTTTTTTTTTCAATTTTCAAAACTTTGTGACAAAAAGTGAGGTCTGCAAAATACTCACTATACCTCTCAGCAAATAGCTTTGGGTGTCTACTTTCCAAAATGGGGTCATTTGGGGGGTTTTTTTGCCACCTGGGCTTTCCATGGCCTCCGAAACTGTGATAGGCAGTGAAGAGTAAAATCAAAAATTTACGGCCTTAGAAAGCCTGAAGGCGGTGCTTGGTTTTCGGGGTCCCGTGCGCGGCTAGGCTCCCAAAAAGTCTCACACATGTGGTATCCCCGTACTCAGGAGAAGCAACAGAATGTATTTTGGGGTGTAATTTCACATATTCCCATAGCATGTTTGAGCAATATATCATTTAGTGACAACTTTGCGCAAAAAAAAATAAAAAAAATAAAAAATTGTCTCTTTCCCGCAACTTATGTCACAATATAAAATATTCCATGGACTCGACATGCCTCTCAGCAAATAGCTTGGGGTGTCTACTTTCCAAAATGGGGTCATTTGGGGGGGTTTTGAACTGTCCTGGCATTTTATGCACAACATTTAGAAGCTTATGTCACACATCACCCACTCTTCTAACCACTTGAAGACAAAGCCCTTTCTGACACTTTTTGATTACATAAAAAAATAATTCTTTTTTGCAAGAAAATTACTTTGAACCCCCAAACATTATATATTTTTTTAAAGCAAATGCCCTACAGGTTAAAATGGTGGGTGTTTCATTTTTTTTTTTCACACAGTATTTGCGCAGCGATTTTTCAAACGCATTTTTTGGGGAAAAAACACACTTTTTTAAATTTTAATGCACTAAAACACACTATATTGCCCAAATGTTTGATGAAATAAAAAAGATGATCTTAGGCCGAGTACATGGATACCAAACATGACATGCTTTAAAATTGCGCACAAACGTGCAGTGGCGACAAACTAAATACATTTTTAAAAGCCTTTAAAAGCCTTTTTCAGGTTACCACTTTAGATTTACAGAGGAGGTCTACTGCTAAAATTACTGCCCTCGATCTGACGTTCGCGGTGATACCTCACATGCATGGTGCAATTGCTGTTTACATTTGACGCCAGACCGACGCTTGCGTTCGCCTTAGCGCGAGAGCAGGGGGGACAGGGGTGCTTTTTTTTTTTTTTTTTTTTTTTTTCTTTATTATTATTATTTTTTTATCTTATTTTTAAACTGTTCCTTTCATTTTTTTTTTTTTTAAATCATTTTTATTGTTATCTCAGGGAATGTAAATATCCCCTATCATAGCAATAGGTAGTGACAGGTACTCTTTTTTGAAAAAATTGGGGTCTATTAGACCCTAGATTTCTCCTCTGCCCTCAAAGCATCTGACCACACCAAGATCGGTGTGATAAAATGCTTTCCCAATTTCCCAATGGCGCTGTTTACATCCGGCGAAATCTAAGTCATAAAATGCTCTTAGCTTCCGGTTTCTTAGGCCATAGAGATGTTTGGAGCCACTCTGGTCTCTGATCAGCTCTATGGTCAGCTGGCTGAATCACCGGCTGCATTCTCAGGTTCCCTGTCGAGACAGGAGACCCAGAGAAAAATACGGAAGACGTTGGGGGGGGGCATTCCCTCCCACTGCTTGTAAAAGCAGTCTAGAGGCTAATTAGCTGCTAGGATTGCTTTTACATGAAAGCCGATCGCTGGCTGAAAAGAATGATACCAAGATGATACCTAAACCTGCAGGCATCATTCTGGTATAACCACTCAAAGTCGTGAATGGCGTACCTGAAGACAAAAAAATGGTTAACAATAAAGCACAGTAAACGGTAAGGTATAAAAAATTGCATATCTGAAAAGCAAACATGATAAAACATAATAACAATAAAACATTGCAGAATAGAATACAGTAAAAAAGAGCAGAACAATAGAGAGAGAATAGAGAGAGAGAGAACAATAAAACGACAACTATTTTTTTTTTATTTTATATTTTTGTATGTGGTTTTTTTTTTTTTACACTTTTTTTTGTAACTAACTTTTATAACTGTAACCGGTTCCAGGTTCGGGTCTCTCAAAATGCGATGGCATCTTGGGAGACCCTGTGAAAGTGTGCCTAGTCTGTGCAATGCTGTACCCTACGCTAATACTCAACTAGTGAATGGTAGCGTTCAAAACATTCACCAATGCAAAGACCAGGATTGTCAGGACAGGAGGGACAATAATAGCGGGTGTCACGCCTATATCCGCGCTTGCTGCAGACACAACATCTTTTTTGGGGGGGTTAGTTGGGTAGGGGTACTCGGGAGGACATAAAGAAAATGCCTCTCATGCAGCCGACTGCATTTGGTTGGGGATGTGAATGGGGGAAGTACGGGCGCTGCAGAAGCGGTGGGTTCCCAATTAGGATTGGCGAATGCAGCAGGAAGGGCACTATGGGCACGACGGGCCTGTGTTTGTCTTTTTGGTGGCAGCGGGACACTACTTGTGCTTGCCACCTCACCAGCTTGAACTGCACTTATGGGACTCGCCACGTCACCAAGTGTTACTGCAGTGCTGGTTTGACTACGACCGGGGTGTACTAGGCCACTGGTGCTTGCCAGTTCACCAAAACGCTACAAAAAAAACTGTTAGCGATCACAGGGATCAGGCCTGACTCTGCGAACGCTGCAGTTATGCGTTTAGTGTTTTGTAAGTGTCAGTGATCGATCGATACTGCACTTGGGTGGGCTGGGCTGGGCCGGGCGGAGGGGCAAAACGCAGGTGCTAGCAGGTATCTGGGCTGATCCCGCTAACACTGCGTTTTTGGGAACCCTAAACTGCTGGGGACGCTAGTATAGATCTGATCGGATCAGATATTGATCCGATCAGATACTATACCACTAAGGGAGGTGTACGGTGCGTGCGTGGGTGTTAGCGGTACTGGCGCTAACCTGACGCTGCCTGGGGCTCGTGCTTGCCAGTTCACCAAAACGCTACCAAGAAAACTGTTAGCGATCACAGGGATCAGGCCTGACTCTGCGAACGCTGCAGTTATGCGTTTAGTGTTTTGTAAGTGACAGTGATCGATCGATACTGCACTTGGGTGGGCTGGGCCGGGCGGAGGGGAAAAACGCAGCTGCTAGCGGGTATCTGGGCTGATCCCGCTAACACTGCGTTTTTGGGAACCCTAAACTGCTGGGGACGCTAGTATAGATCTGATCGGATCAGATATTGATCCGTGCAGATACTATACCACTAAGGGAGGCGTATGCTGCGTGCGTGGGTGTTAGCGGTACTGGCGCTAATCTGACGCTGCCTGGGGCGACGCATATCACCGCCGGGCGATCAGGGGGCTAAACCTTTATTCGGTAATAAACGGCGGGTGCCCTGACACTATAAAAAATAAACGAACTAACCAGCGTCACCCGTAACGGTTATACGGTGATCAGTGGTGAAAGGGTTAACTAGGGGGCAATCAAGGGGTTAAAACATTTATTCGGTAGTATGTGGGGGTCCCTGTCGCTATAAAACGCTGACGGCGAACCTAAATATTTAGGTCCCTAACTAGCGTCACCAGCGACACTAATACAGCGATCAGAAAAATGATCGCTTAGTGACACTGGTGACAGGGGGTGATCAAGGGGTTAAAACTTTATTAGGGGGGGTTAGGGGGGTATCCTAGACCTAAAGGGGGGTAATACTAACTGCCCTAACACTGTAACTGTCACAAACTGACACCATGCAGTAATCAGAAAAAAAAAAAATACTGCTTGCTGTCAGTTTGTGACGGGGGGGGGGGTGATTGGGGGGGGATCGGGGGTGTAAAGTATGCCTGGCATGTTCTACTGTGTGTGTGTGTTGTGCACTCACATGTCTTCTCTCCTCGGCGCTGGGACGGAAACTGCCAAGCCGAGGAGAGATGACATCACATCCTCTGCCTGTGTGAAACTACACACAGGCAGGGGAGGATTCCGATTGGCTGGGAGCGATCGCGAGGGGGGGGCCACGATCGGATGGTCTCCCCCTCGCCTCTCGACGCTCCCAGTCAAATGCCGACCGCCGCTGGCACCGGGGGGGGGTCCGATCGGACCCCCCGCCCGCGGGAGGCAGATCACGTACAGGTACGTGATTCTGCCTGCCCGTGCCATTCTGCCGCCGTATATGTGCGTTAGGCGGTCGGCAAGTGGTTAATAAAAGCACCACACTATGTACACAAAAACACTGGCTAGGCACACATTTAACCCTTTGATCGACCTAGATGTTTAACCTCTTCCCAGCCAGTGTCATTAGTATAGTGACAGTGTATATTTTTATGTATTGGTGTCACTGGTTCCACTTCCCACAAAGTGTGAAAAGTGTCAGTTAGTGTCAGAATGTCCACTGCAATATCGCAGTCGCTGCCATTACGTGTATAAAAAAAAAAATGCATAAAAATTTCAGTATATAACCCATAGTTTGTAGATGCTATAACTTTTGCACAAACCAATTAATATACGCTTATTATATATGTAGCAAAATACATATTGGCCTAAATTTATGAAGAAATTCGATTTTCTACATTTTTTTTGGATATGTTTTATAGCAGAAAGTAAAAAATATTAGTTTTTTTTCTCAAAATTATGGGTCTTTTTTGTTTATAGCACAAAAATAAAATGTGCAGTGGTGATCAGATACCACCAAAAGAAAGCTCTATTTGTGGGGAAAAAATTACATAAATTGTATTTGGTTACAACATTGCATGACCACACAATTGTCAGTTAAAGTAACGCAGTGCTGTATCGCAAAAAATGGTCTGGTCATGAAGGGGGGTAAATCTTCCGGAGGTCAGGTGGTTAAGGAGCCAGCAAAATGTAAACAAAAATGCTGGCATTAAAAAAAGAAACAGCATTGGGGTCCCCCCAAACCATACCAGGTCCTTCTGTCTGGTATGGTTTTTAATGGGAATCCCATGCCAAAAATGTTTTAAAAATTAAAAAAGATACAGCATTGGGGTCCCCCCCAATCCATACCAGGTCCTTCGGTCTGGTAAAGATTTTATTGGGAACCACATGCCAAAAAAAAAAAAAATGACGTGGGGTCCCCCCAGAATCCATACCAGCCCCTTATCTAAGCATGTAGCCTGACAGGCTAGGAAAGGGGGTGGTATCACAAGGGTCGGTGTCACCCAATGATGACTTTGCCCCTTTGTTTATTTAGCAGCTAGGGGAGAAGCAGCACTGTTATTTGCAGGGGCCAAGTACCGGGACAGTCGTGTCAATGAGCAACTGTTTTTTTTCTTTGTGTGGGTCAATGGGTGTCATTCAACGTGCTTGACGTGGACCTATATCGCTGGACGACGTGATTAACAATGGATGTGCATTAGGTAATTTCTCTTTTTTCATTTTATAAAGAACTTGTCAAAAACTGTGTGGTGTTTTTATTTACTTTTGACACTTGTTTAATGAATGAGTAGGATACTCATTCACATGAGGGGACCAGGATCAGAAGTTACCCCCGAACCCCTACAATCACTGGGCCAGGGTTGTGGGGAAGAAGGAAGGGTCTGGTATGGATCTTGGAGGGACCACACAATTTTTTTTGTTTTTTTAGCGTGGGACCCCCTTAAAATCCATATCGGACCCGAAGACCTTGGTATGGATTGGGAGATCTCCACAGCATATTTTTTTTAATTCTGGCTCTTTTGTTTATTTTCTATTGTCAGCAGGAAAACCCACACCTGGGGATCACCGGTGCACACCACCCTACACACTGCACTTCTCCTCCCAGCAAGCTATCACAAAGGCTTGTAATACACACCAGCACCCTCCAACTTCGACTCCCTGAGGAAGGCGCAGAAGCGAGGAACGGTCAGGTCATGTGATGCCTCAAGTCAACCCGACAATTGATATGAACATACGGGAGAATTCATCCACCTTGCTCCATGATTGCCTACCCTGGGGGTCACTGCCCTTGAGAGCCATCAGAAGAACCGTGGGTACACCTGACTTCCAAACCAGAGGTCGCCTACACTGATGCCCTCATCTTTTGGTGTACTTCACCACAAGCTTTGTTGACTCATCGGACGTACCTCTTTTTGAGTCCAAGCTTTCCAGTAAGCCTTCATCCAATTGGTGGTGGATATTCTACTCGCAACTTTCTTTACACCTGTCTCCATCTTTGATGCCAGGAGGATGTTATGAGAATTCAGTTTATGTGTCTGGACTTATCTCACGTTTGGTTCCCTTATCTGTGGACTTTACGTTCATTTTATGTACACATCTTTATTACTATTGTGGACTTATTTAATCATGTTTTTCACATATTTGCGACACATGTTTGAGATTCACATGATCACTATATGGTCTTGGTTTATCCAAAGACCGTTTCTTTAGCGCTGCACTTCCCTCACTTCCCCCACTGACAGCAGGGAAGACTCACTGGTTGTTAGGACTTCAGAGGGTACTGGCTCCTAGCAAAAACACAAATTGCAGGTAAAAATGCACCAAAAAACACGTGTAAATGTGTTTTTAGTGCTACTTCATTGAAGTCTATGGGGTACAAAATCACACTGCATCACACCAAAGTAGCACAGGCACCTTCCTCAAAGTGGCATCGCAGTAGCGTTGCATTGATGCGAATGAGTACGATTGAAAAAAATTGTCATGTGATTCTGTGCAACTGAAGTCGAATCTGAAATCTCACTAGTGTGAGGGGGTTCAAGGACTCAATTCCCTTTTGAGACTCCCCTTTCCATGTAATAATGGCACAGAGCCATCTACAGGCAGAAAGGCTAACTGCACCTTCCTACAGGGGCATAGTCTTGGGATGCCTTAACTTTTGTAGATGATCAGATTTGAATAGAAAAATGTGCCCTTGGCACACAAATAAGTATGTTTCATGTACCTGAAAGCAGAGTGAAGAGCGCGACGGGGGCAGCCTGCTATTTATTCCACCTAATAACACGTTCCGTCAACAGGGTGAAAGATTTGGGGATGAGCCAGACAATTTACCTTGTTTGTAGTTCAATTACGGAGGCTATTTAGAGATCAGAGAGTAATTGCTGATTGCTCCGGCTATGAAAGAAGCCAATAGTTTACATAGCTTACAGTCAAAACAAGGGATCAGGGCCAGTTTGGATCAGTTATACTATGGATAGGCTCCCTCCAATTAATGGATAATGCTACGATGACACATGACTGTTACTAGGAAAGTGAAAGTGGGGTGTGTGATGCTATAACTGGCCCATTTTATTTTACAATCCACTTTCACTTAAATTTTCCATCCATTTATCACAGTTATTATTACTATTATTATAATTGTACAAGGTTTATATAGCGCCAACAGTTCTAGTGGTCTCAAACTGGCGGCCCTCCAGCTGTTACGAAACTACAAGTCCCATGAGGCATTGCAAGGCTGACAGTTGCAAGCATGACTCCCCCAGACAGAGGCATGATGGGACTTGTAGTTTCGCAACAGCTGGAGGGCCGCCAGTTTGAGACCCTTGGACACAGCTCTTTACAATATAAAGGGGGACAGTACGATTACAATGCAGTTCAATACAGAAGGAGTAGGAGGGACCTGCTCATGGAGCTTTGCATCATTCTTGTTAATCCTCGCATGTTCCCTATTTTGCCAATATAGTTGTTTTTAGTATCGGGGGGGTCTAGTGTTGGATCCACCATCTGCTCCACAGAAGTTAAAGAAACCCGGGGTTGATTTACTAAAAGCAAATAGGATGTTCACTTTGTAAGGAAATATTCCCCCAGAGCTTAGTGAATGTGGTGAAGTTTCACTTTGCAAAAAAAATATCAAATCACATACAAGGAAAACAAAAAGAAAAAAAGCCTTTTTGCTTGTACATGATTGGATGATGGAAGTCAGCAGAGCTTCACCACTTTCACTAAGTGCAACTTCCCTTGTGGGGAATCGTTTTAATCCCTCTCCACTCTATTCAAAACAAAACAAAAAAAAAGTTTTGCCTTTAGTTATACTTTAAGAGAGCCAGAAAGAAGGCTGGTCTCTCTGAGGGGCCTGGTGACGCACTTGGAGGATGCACTGAAATTAGGGAACCTGTTTACAGTGTTGCCGGGTAAGCTTAAAGTGTAACTCCACTTTTGTTGAGGAAAAAAAACGCTCCCCCCTGGGTGATCTATGCAAGGATTACAACAACCTTTGTTGCAGATTCCTACCTTTTGTTATTCTGAAAAAGTCCATGTTTGTTCCTCTGTGCCTCTGTGGGTCTAATGGGAGTGGTTTCATAATTATCAGTCAGCTGTGCAGTTGCAGAGCACTAATGAGGAAAGCTGCAGGGCTTGCATCCCTTTAGATGTGTTCCTAATGTGAGTATCTCACCAAAAATGACATTTTTGTTGCAGGGGATGCCTGAAATCTGACTTGTATCTTAGTGCAGACCTGGGGAAATTGGTGAGCCAATCAGACAAGCAGGAAATTATGTTTCTGGGGGATATTCTGTGTACAGAATAGGTAGCCATATTGCATTGCATTTTCAGAAAATTACAGCTGCAAATTGCAAAGGAAAGGTAATTTTTAATAACATTCAATTACAATATGACTTGTGTTGCAATTGTTTACACTATAGTATTTTTTCTTTATTTACTATTTTTTTTCCCCCAACGAAAGTGAAGTTAACCTTTAAACGTTCTGACACTGTGAAGCTGGACATTGATCTGGATCTGAAAAGTCTGTAAGTGATCTGCTACGGTATCTGAGACCCCTAACCCTCACCTCCCTATCTGTTCTGTAATAATTTAAAAAGACAAAAGTGACTGGTGCCCAATATCTTTTCTCGATCTCCCCCCATTTTAGCCCTAGGGTGATTTGCTAGACTGCTCCTAGCCTCTGGAAGTGATATCCCACTTTTGGGATGTCAGAGGGGTTCTACAAATAGATCACCGATTACATTCACCTATTGCCTTAAATTTTAAACTCTTTAAATGAAAGCAGATTACCTGATTTGAATGATAAAAGGATGTATACAGGGTACATGTGTGTTGCGGAAAGCAGCCCATTTCCAGCAGTGCTTTATTAGCCGCAATACATCACCGGATGGAGAAGAGATTTCAATGGCAGAGACATCCTTTTGTCTGTCTTACAATGAACCCAATGCTGCATTGTGCAGTTTGTAGAACTTTAAAGCTGTTCTTTTTCTATCTCTGAAAAGAATCTGTGTCTGTAGCTAAGGACACAGGAAGAGTAGTCTACACTAACTAAATGACTACAGACAATAGAAGACAGAATGTGACCATGGAAGAGAATTCAATTGTCAAAGATTCTACCAAGCTTTAATATCTTCACGTCATTGTGGCATCATAGGATAATGAATTCAAATGGTATTATTTAAGATTAATTGGTTGTTGTTATCAGCCATTTCAAACACAAAGTATCAGATCCTTGTAACTGTAATTACTGAAATAGTGTGTAGTGTTTTTTTTTTTTTTTTTAATATTGGATTTCAATTGACATTTACCATTCCTCTTAGTGCCCATTTTGTCCCTAGGATGCTGTTTCCAGCTCCTGTATGTCAATTTTTGATGGTTTGTATGAAAATGGGGTAGCCTTCCAGACCTGCCATGGTTTGACTTTACCTGTGAAGACCAGGCCACATGGGGTTTATCTCTTTGAGACAGTAATAAACACTTCTAATACTGGGGAGCACTTATAATTACACACTGAGATTTTCCAACCAGATGGGCAATGTCTGTGAAAGCAAGGGTCAATTCATCTGTTTTCTATGTTTAGAAGGGGAAGGAAATTTTAACCATACTGCATGGATATGCAGCTCTTGATATAGACCTACCAAGGCATATAACTGAGGAAGCCTAGAATGGGCAGATACCTTACTGCTTGCCTTCTTGATAAGACATCGGCCCATCCCCATAACATACATGGCCACCCTTTCTGGGGACAGTAAGTATTTCAAACCAAAACAAAGAAAAATTCCCAGCTTAACTTACCAACCAGCCTGCAACAAACCGACTTGTACTGTCTAATGCCCCGTAAACACAGTCGGACATTGATCGGACATTCCGACAACGAAATCCTAGGATTTTTTCCGACGGATGTTGGCTCAAACTTGTCTTGCATACACACAGTCACACAAAGTTGTTGGAAAATCCGATCGTTCTAAACGCGGTGACGTAAAACACGTACGTCGGGACTATAAACGGGGCAGTGGCCAATAGCTTTCATCTCTTTATTTATTCTGAGCATGCGTGGCACTTTGTCCGTCGGATTTGTGTACACACGATCGGAATTTCCGACAACGGATTTTGTTGTCGGAAAATTTTATATCCTGCTCTCCAACTTTGTGTGTCGGAAAATCCGATGGAAAATGTGTGATGGAGCCCACACACGGTCAGAATTTCCGACAACAAGGTCCTATCACACATTTTCCATCGGAAAATGTACAGGGCATAACAGTTCATGTTAAAAACAGGGGTTTCATTTGCACACATTTGCAAATACATGTGTAAGCTGCAGAGGTCGCGACAAGGCACTCCAGTATTATCTGCAGTTCTAACTCTATACATTTTGAGAGCCCCATAGTAGGAGCACGTATACTTGTAGCAAAGTCCCGGGGCCCCTGAGGCCTAATGGTGACCTCCAGAGTTAGGGACAGCTGACATCCTTCAGTGTAGAGTGGGTTACAAGGCATGGTGGGTGTACTGCAAGATGAAATGGTGGGCGCCAGACACTTTTTTGAATGCAGAGATTTATTGTCTCTAAAAACAGAACTGTGGGAGAGAGGGTTAGGGCCAGGACAGCCTTAGGTAGATGCAATGTTAATTGGCAGACTCCTTATACTTCTATAGGCAGACAGCTATACAGGTGAAGGCCTCCAGCCGGAGGACACCACTTCTGTATAGGTAGGATCGCTGTCTCCTATGGCAACAATCTTGTAGATGTTACTAACAGTAAAGGTATTCAACTATCTGCAACACGAACAGTTCTCTTTACCCCACACTCACTTACTGTGGATCTTCACTCAAGAGTTCCCAGTCTCTCTCACTAGACTTCAGATATACTAGCCACTGGATCCCCTGAGCTCTTTCACTATAGCACTCAGCATCTTCCTCAAGCGTCACCCCACTTCACTGCTGGGTCTCTGGCTTGGCACTCACAGATACCCTTCAAGCTTCACCCCTGCTGACACGTTAGGTCCCTGGCTTGGCACTCCACAAGCGTCACCTCTGCTGTCCCGCTGGGTTCCTGACTTGGCACTTGCTGATGCTTTCCCACTTCTTCACCCTCAATGGTTGGCGAGAAGTCTGCTCTGGTACTGGCCTCAGCTCACACACAACAGTCTCCGGTAGTAAGGAGTGTCAGGACACCAGGAGTGTCCTTTGGCAGCAAAGGACACTCCTGGTGTGTCCATTAAATGATGCTACCAAGAGTGTGAGACTCCCGAGTATGGAAGCACTTCACTGTTTTCCCTCTACTTGGGTTGTAGTCCCTTTAAGGGGGACAGTTTGAAGTCATCATTGAGTACTCAGGGGTTCTCATCCATGCAGGGTGAGGGGTTCCAGTGTTACTGGTTGATGAGGAGTGGACTGGTTTACAGTGCTCTCTGGGTTGGTAGATCCTGATTGGGGACCTGAAATTTCAGAGGTTCAAACAGTAGGGAAGAACCTCAAAACCCTGATTACAGGGATGTTGGTCCTGAAGGGGTTTACCCAGGTGCATCAGAGTCTAGAAAAGCATGAGGAATTATTAGTTGAAATCTGTCTGTGAGGGAGAGAGCAGGACACACCTGAGTAAGTCTGGGACCGAGCCACGGTTGCTGAAGTGTGAAAACTTGAGATCCCTGAAACAGATGGGAAGCCCCAAACCCCAGTGCTGGACCAGTATAGGTGGTGAGGCATACTTTTGTTTTTCCGTTGTACCAGAGTTATGGACTATTTTGTTTTTGTTTGCTAAGCAAAGCTGTTTTTATTTTTCTAGATTGTTTGCAAGCTCAATAAAGACTGTCACTTTTAGGCTGGGTTCACACTATGTGCGGAGTGGATCATAGCAGGGGGTCCAAATTTTTGCCTGAATTCGGACCTGACATGGAACCAAAGACACACAGGACCCTTCCGTGGCCGCCACGAAGATGTGTGAACCAGCTTCATTGAGAGTCGATCACACTCTCCTGTCATGCGAATTGGATGCAGGGAAACCCCTGCATCCAATTTGCATAAGTGTGAACCCAGCCTGACAAGCAGCAGGCAGTGATCCTGAGCCCCATATCACAATATAGACAGTACATTTACACCAGCAGCACAAAGCTGCATTCATGTGCAGTATACTATAAGTGCAATCTTAATAGATGGCGCCATTCGCTTGGTTAAAACCGTCATGTTTATATTTGCAACAAGTTTACCTGCACTATACAATGAAGCAAATATGTACACTCTGATCAGTTTATATTGTGGGAATGCATGTAGGTGTAAACTAGTGTTATCTCATCAAAACTAATGTAAACCTATATCGGTAACTAATGGAATTAATTGAGATTGATTGGTGCAAATGCATGTAAAAGCACATCAACTGAAGTGAAGAATGCATAAAATACCTTCTACATATATCTGAAAGCTGCAAATAAATCCTGCTAGAGTGAATAAAATCTACATGTCCCTATGGACATCAGAGAATGATTGCCCAATTTGGCTGTCTACAGTCAGAACAGAACGTTTTCCTGTTATCAGCTCTATCTGACTATAATAGTCATCCCGCTACGAAAGCTTTCTTGGGAGACAGTCTATCCAAATGGAAAGTCCTAGGGGGGTATACCTTGTTGTATTTGCATACAAATGACTGTTTGAAGGTGATTGTGTGCCTGCTCCATGTCTTTTCATTCTGTGGATTTATTGGTTCTGTACCCAGGAGTGCTGGCATTGCAAAACCTTTTCAATTAGAAAAGCTAAAGCCTGGGACACACAATCGGATTATCGGATTTGCATGCTAGTCTCCATATCGAAAACGAATAGGTTACCAAAGTACGAAAATTCTCGTACTAATTAAACAGAAATTGTACGATTTGGTATAGTACGAGAAAAATTTTCATCTTTGTCCCATCAGAAAATTTCAGACGAAAGCTGTGTACTAACGATCAGATTATCGTACAATCGATTTGTAAGCGGTATTATTTGTACGGCATTCTGATTGTGTGTACCGGGCTCAAGAGTGGTGAACAGTCTTTAACCAGTTGCTGACCGCCGCACGCTGATGTACGTCGGGACAATGGCACGGGCAGGCATAAGGGCTTACCTGCACGTCCCTGCCTGCGGGCGGGGGGTCCGATCGGACCCCCCCCCCGTGCCTGCGGCGGTCGGATTACCGTCAGGAGCGATCTGAGGTGAGGGGGAGTCCACTGATTCATGGCCACCCCCTCACGAACGCCCCTGGCGAATGAGAATCTTCCTCTGCTGCTGTAATGTAAACAGCGGCAGAGGAAGTGATGTCATCGCTCCTCGTGAAGCCTTTTCGTTCCGGCTTCTGAGGAGAGAAGACATCAAGTAAGTGCACCAAACACTACACGTACAGTAGAACACTCTAGGCACACTTTTCACCCCCCCCCCCCCCCCCGATCACCCCCCTGTACCCCCTGTCACAGTGACACCAATAACAGTTTTTTTTTTTTTCTGATTATTGCATTGGTGTCATTTTGTGACAGTTATAAGTGGTAGGGCAGTTGGTGTCAGGCCCCTTTAGGTCTAGGGTACCCCCCTAATAAAGTTTTAACCCCTTGATCACCCCCCGTCGCCAGTGTCACTAACCAATCATTTATCTGATCGCTGTATTAGTGTTACAGGTGACGCTGGTTAGGGAGGTAAGTATTTAGGTTCGCCGTCAGCGTTTTATAGCGTCAGGGACCCCCATATACTACCTAGTAAAGGTTTTAACCCCCTGATTGCCCCCTAGTTCACCCTTTCACCAGTGATCAAGGTATAACTGTTATGGGTGACACTGGTTAGTTAGTTAGTTCGTTTTTTATAGTGTCAGGGCACCCGCCGTTTATTACCTAATAAAGGTTTAACCCCCTAATCACCCGGCAGGTGATATAAGTTAGGTTTTAGGGTCAGATAAGGTCTGCGTTGCCACAGGCAGCGTCAGGTTAGTGCCAGTACCACTAACGCCCACGCACGCAGCATACACCTCCCTTAGTGGTATAGTATCTGAACGGATCAATATCTGATCCGATCAGAGCTATACTAGCGTCCCCAGCAGTTTAGGGTTCCCAAAAACGCAGTGTTAGCGGGATCAGCCCAGATACCTGCTAGCACCTGCGTTTTGCCCCTCCGCCCAGCCCAGCCCACCCAAGTGCATTATCGATCGATCACTTTCACTTACAAAACACTAAACACACATAACTGTAGCATTCGCAGAGTCAGGCCTGATCCCTGCGATCGCTAACAGTTTTTTGGTAGCGTTTTGATACAGTCGCTAACATTCAGGAGTTTTTTTACCTGTGAGTCTCACTAGTGTACCACTAAATTTAGAGCCCAAAATGGCAAATCAAAGGTACACTAGTGAAGAGGCCTACACGTTTCTGAGCATAACAGATAGTGAAGAGGAAGTCACTCCTCTGTCAGATTCAGGCTCAGAATACGAACCTGTAGACAGCAGCTACAGCAGCGGCTCCATGACAGATGTAGCTCTGACGACAGGGTTGTGGTCCCTGCCAAGGTCAGGCAGACCAGATCCCAATCTTCTACTTCTGCTGTTGAGGTGCAAGAACCGCAGGGCTCTCATATGGAGCAGAGAAGTACTAGCACCGCTATTCCTTCTGGTGAACTGGCAAGCACCAGAGGCCTAGTACACCCTGGTCGTACATCCAGCACTGCAGTAACACTTGGTGGCGTGGCGAGTCCCATAAGTGCAGTTCAAGCTGGTGAGGTGGCAAGCACAAGTAGTGTCCCGCTGCCACCAAGAAGAAGACAAACACAGGCCCGTCATGCCCATAGTGCCCTTCCTGCTGCATTCGCCAATCCTAATTGGGAACCCACCACTTCTGCAGCACCCGTACTTCCCCCATTCACTGGCCAACCCAGCATTCAGGTGGAAACAGTTGATTTTACGTCACTTGATTTTTATTCGCTGTTTTTCACCGAAGATCTCTATAAATCTATTGTGGACCAAAGCAATTTGTACGCTGGTCAACACATCGCCACTATTCCCCGGTCCTCCCTTGCCAGAGATTGGAAATCAATTACGGTTTCCGAATTTAAGATCTTTCTGGGCCTTTCCCTCCTCATGGGCATAACCAAAAAGAGTGAGTTGTGGTCATATTGGTCCACTGACCCAATTCACCATATGCCCATGTTCTCTGCTTCCATGGCCAGGGCACGATACGAGCAGATTTTGCGGTTCATGCATTTCAACAACAATGAACTCTGTCGTCCTCGTGGAGGCCCTGAATACGATCGGCTCTACAAAATTCGGCCTCTCAAACCACTTCAACCAACGTTTTGCAGACTTGTTTACTCCCCATCAGGTTGTCTGCGTTGATGAGTCCCTGATTAAGTTTTCTGGCTGCTTGTCATTCAAACAGTACCTTCCCAGCAAGCGTGCCAGATACGGGGTCAAGATGTATAAGCTCTGTGACAGGGCACAGGCTATACAGGTAGTTTTATGGTTTATGAGGGAAAAGGTAATCACTTAGAGCCGACAAACTGCCCTGACTACATAGGAAGCTCTGGCAAGTTTGTGTGGGACTTGGTGTCACCCTTATTCAGAAAGGGGTACCACTTGTACGTGGACAATTATTATACGAGTGTGCCACTTTTTAATCACTTGTTTGATCATCAGATTGGAGCATGTGGCATCGTGCGACCTAATCACCGGGGCTTTCCCCAGCGGCTTGCAGATTCTCGTCTTACGCTGGGGGAGAGAGCCTGCTTGAAGTGTAATAACTTGCTTGCTATGAAGTGGAGGGATAAGAAGAATGTTTTTATTCTTACCTCCCTTCATGCAGACACAACTGTCCAAATTACAACGGCGACTGGTGTTGTGGAGAAACCCCTCTGTGTCCACGAATATAACCAAAATATGGGAGGGGTGGACCTCAACGACCAGTTGTTGGTGCCGTACCTAGTAGCCCGTAAGGCCAGACGCTGGTATAAAAAAGTGTCTGTATACTTATTTCAATTGGCTTTTCTGAACACTCATGTGCTATACAGAGCTTCAGGATGGACTGGATCCTTCCTTAAATTCCAGGAGGAGATCGTCAGAGCCCTTCTGGTTCCAGACGGTGCTCCACCTCACCTTCCCCAACCAAATGCAGTAAGCCAGCTGCATGAGAGGCGTTTTCCTTATGTCCTCCCGAGTACCCCTACCCGACGAGCCCCCCAAAGAAAATGTTGTGTCTGTAGAAAGCGCGGATATAGGCATGACACCCGCTATTATTGTCCCTCCTGTCCTGACAATCCTGGTCTTTGCATTGGTGAATGTTTTGAACGCTACCATATACTAGTTGAGTTTTGGGTAGGGTACAGCATTGCACAGACTAGGCACACTTTCACAGGGTCTCCCAAGATGCCATCGCATTTTGAGAGACCTGAACCTGGAACTGGTTACAGTTACAAAAGTTACAGTTATAAAAAAAATGTAAAAAAAACCCCCACAAAATAAAATAAAATAAAAAAACCAAAAATAGTTGTCGTTTTATTGTTCTCTCTCTATTGTTCTGCTCTTTTTTACTGTATTCTATTCTGCAATGTTTTATTGTTATTATGTTTTATCATGTTTGCTTTTCAGGTATGTAATTTTTTTATACTTTACTGTTTACAGTGTTTTATTGTTAACCATTTTTTTGTTTTAAGGTACGCCATTCAGCTGCAGCCGGATTTATTTATTCATCTTGACAGCAACAGCCTTTGCCCCCACGATACATAAAGCCGTGACTCCAGCGATGTAGGAGGTGATTTCACCACCACAGTTAAAAAAAAGAGCATATATGCCGAAGCATGGGGGCAGCAGGGGCAGAGGAGCGATTTGCTCCTACCTTTTGCGGGTGGATGCCCCCATGCTTCGGCATATATATATTTTAGGCACAGGTTGCGTTAAAAAATGTTTTATTTTTTACTATGTTTTTTTTTTTTATTTGCTTTGCAGGTATGGTAAGTCTTACTGTTATACTGTAATGTTACTTTGTTTTATTGTTAACCATCATTTGCTTAGCAGGTACGTCATTCAGTTGCAGCACGGATTTATTTATCTTGACAGCAACAGCGTTTGCTCCCACGATACATAAAGCCGCGACTCCAGCGCTGTCGGAGGTGATTTCACCACCACAGTTAAAAAAAATAGCATATATGCTGAAGCGTGGGGACAGCAGGGGCAGAGGAGCGATTTGCTCCTAACTTTTGGGGCGGATGCCCCCATGCTTCGGCATATATAAATGGTGCATGTATGCCCATCCTTAGAAGTGGGTGGATGAAGGGAGGTATTCTAATGGTGGGCATACCCACCGATCAATATCTTTTTTTCGTTCAACCCACAGGCTGCATGAAAAAAAAAAGATTACAATATATGCCCAACAAGGACTAGCAACGTACTGGTATGCTGCTGGACTTTGAGTGGTTATACCAGAATGATGCCTGCAGGTTTAGGTATCATCTTGGTATCATTCTTTTTAGCCAGCGGTCAGCTTTCATGTAAAACCAATCCTAGCAGCTAAATAGCCTCTAGACTGCTTTTACAAGCAGTGGGAGGGAATGTCGTCCCCCCCCCACCGTCTTCCATGGTTTTCTCTGGCTCTCCTGTCCCAACAGGGAACCCGAGAATGCAGCCGGTGATTCGGCCAGCTGACCATAGAGCTGATAAGAGACCAGAATGGCCCCAATCATCACTATGGCCTAAGAAACCGGAAACTACGAGCATTTCATGACTTAGATTTCGCCGGATGTAAACAGCGCCATTGGGAAATTGGGAAAGCATTTTATCACACCGATCTTGGTGTGGTCAGATGCTTTGAGGGCAGAGGAGAAATCTAGGGTCTAATAGACCCCAATTTTTTCAAAAAAGAGTACCTGTCACTACCTATTGCTATCATAGGGGATATTTACATTCCCTGAGATAACAATAAAAATGATAAAAAAAAAAAAAAATTAAAGGAACAGTTTAAAAATAATAAAAAAAAGCAAAAAAATTAATAGAGGAAAAAAAAAAAAAAAGCACCCCTGTCCCCCCCTGCTCTCGCGCAAAGGCGAACACAAGCGTCGGTCTGGCGTCAAATGTAAACAGCAAATGCACCATGTATGTGAGGTATCACCGCGAAGGTCAGATCAAGGGAAGTAATTTTAGCAGTGTACCTCCTCTGTAAATCTAAAGTGGTAACCTGTAAAGGCTTTTAAAAATGTATGTAGTTTGTCGCCACTGCACGTTTGTGCGCAATTTTAAAGCATGTTGTGTTTGGTATCCATGTACTCGGCCTAAGATCATCTTTTTTATTTCATCAAACATTTAGGCAATATAGTGTGTTTTAGTGCATTAAAATGAAAAAAAGTGTGTTTTTTTCCCCCAAAAAAATGCGTTTGAAAAATCACTGCTCAAATACTGTGTGAAAAAAAAATTAAACGTCCACCATTTTAATCTGTAGGCATTTGCTTTAAAAAATATATATATAATGTTCGGGGGTTCAAAGCAATTTTCTTGCAAAAAAAAAAAGATTTTTTCATGTAAACAAAAAGTGTCAGAAAGGGCTTTGTCTTCAAGTGGTTAGAAGAGTGGGTGATGTGTGACATAAGCGTCTAAATGTTGTGCATAAAATGCCAGGACAGTTCAAACCCCCCCCAAATGACCCCATTTTGGAAAGTAGACACCCCAAGCTATTTGCTGAGAGGCATGCCGAGTCCATGGAATATTTTATATTGTGACACAAGTTGCGGGAAAAAGACTATCACAGTTTTGGAGGCCATGGAATGCCCAGGTGGCACAACCCCGCCCCCCCCCCCCAAATTACCCCATTTTGGAAAATAGACACCCCAAGCTATTTGCTGAGAGGTATAGTGAGTATTTTGCAGACCTCGCTTTTTGTCACAAAGTTTTGAAAATTGAAAAAAGAAAAAAAAATAAATTTTTCTTTTCTTTCTTCATTTTCAAAAACAAATGAGAGCTGCAAAATACTCACCATGCCTCTCAGCAAATAGCTTGGGGTGTCTACTTTCCAAAATGGGGTAATTTGGGGGGGTTTGTGCCATCTTGGCATTTTATGGCCTTTGAAACTGTGATAGGTAGTGAGGAGTGAAATCAAAAATTTACACCCTCAGAAATCCTGAAGGCGGTGATTGGTTTTCGGGGGCCACGTACGCAGGTAGGCTCCCAAAAAGTCCCACACATGTGGTATCCCCGTACTCAGGAGAAGCAGCAAAATGTATTTTGGGGTGCAATTCCGCATATAACCATGGCATGTGTGAGCAATATATCATTTACTGACAACTTTTTGTAAAATATTTTTTTTTTTTGTCATTATTCAATCACTTGGGACAAAAAAATAAAATATTCAATGGGCTCAACATGCCTCTCAGCAATTTCCTTGGGGTGTCTACTTTCCAAAATGGGGTCATTTGGGGGGTTTGTACTGCCCTGCCATTTTAGCACCTCAAGATATGAGATAGGCAGTCATAAACTAAAAGCTGTGTAAATTCCAGAAAATGTACCCTAGTTTGTAGACGCTATAACTTTTGCGCAAACCAATAAATATACGCTTATTGACTTTTTTTACCAAAAACATGTGGCAGAATACATTTTGGTCTAAATGTATGACTAAAATTGAGATTATTGTATTTTTTTAATAACAAAAAGTAGAAAATATCATTTTTTTTCAAAATTTTCGGTCTTTTTCCGTTTATAGCGCAAAAAATAAAAACTGCAGAGGTGATCAAATACCATCAAAAGAAAGCTCTATTTGTGGGGAAAAAAGGCCGCAAATTTAGTTTGGGTACAACATTGCATGACCGCGCAATTAGCAGTTAAAGCGATGCAGTGCCAAATTGTAAAAAGTGCTCTGGTCAGGAAGGTGGTAAAACCTTCCGGGGCTGAAGTGGTTAAAGTGGATGTAAACCCATTTTTTTTTTTTTAAATTAACACTTGTACCTTGTAGAGTAGAGTTATTCATGTCATCTGTGCCCAGTCTTGCCACAAAGAGTTAATCCAGCTCTAAGCAATCCTCTTATCCAGTGGCGTAACTAGAACCTTCAGGAAACCATGGAGGGCCTCCCGGACACGGCCCTTTCCTCCAAGCCCGGTGGCGGAACAACAGGGCCCGGTCGCAAGTGGGTGGCTGCATATAAAAGAACCAATTTCTCCATTGCCCTCCCGCAGGCATTCAGCGGCTGCAGGAAGAAAATGGAGAAATGGATTCCTCTGTTAGTGTTTCTCAATCTTTTTCCAGTCAGGGCACCCTTGAAGTATACTCCGCAACTGTGTGCATTGCATGCAGTTGCAGCATAGTGATGATGCATTTAAAACAGGCAGTCAGGAGGCTACATTTTGCCTCTTTACCAGCTGTCAAATGCCTCTGAAAAGCGATCTGAGTATGGATCGCTTTTCAGAGGAACAGCATTTTTTTTGCTGGTACTATGAACGAGCAAGAAAAAAAAAATCAGTTCTGATCGTACACATATAGGGAGTCAGGATTAAATACGCATACATAAAATGTACATACATACATGTAAACACATACAGTATATCAACACACACACACAATACACTGTATATATGTATACACACACACACACACACACATATATATATATATATATATATATATATATATATATATATAGCAATAACTCACGGTAGAGCTGCTGGTTTAAGCGGGTCTGTTACCTTCACTCTGCTTCCCTCTGTTTCACCGGCACCGGGTCTAGGGTTCCGTCGAGTTTACTTCTGGACGACACACGCAACAACACTGGAGTACGTTTTCAATGCTTTATTTAACAAACGACTTAGGAAATAGCAGGAAAGAGGTGGAAAGGAAACTGCAGAAGAAACTCAAATATCCTCTTGTAGGGTTCTTTTGACAAATGTCCTGGTAGAATTCAGATACTATATGGAATGCGCTCCCCTCGTGGGACACACTCCTTGCTCGTCTGGATAGGCCTCTCTCACCGGTCTAGCAGCCAGTACGCAGCACGAATCAAAGTCTCTGCCACAGACTTGTTTGGGAACAAAACCCGTACGATCCTCTGCCCCAGGATGTATCAGATTTTCTGTAGTGAATGTCAGTCACAGTGCTTGAACCTTTAAGCCAACTCGGCAACACTATGCTGTATAGTTACTTTCGGATACGTCCTCCAACCGAGTCATCAGGCCCCCTCTATAGACCAGCACTCTGTGTGATCCCTCCAAGACGGGTCCTCCCCTTGGATCTCCTCGGTTGTCCAGCTTCGTCACACAGGACCGACAGCTCAGGACCATTCCTCGGCTGCGGTGGTAAGCCCCAGACAAGCCTCTGGACCCACCCCTGCGCCGCAGTATCGTGGGCCTCCGGAACGAGGTAGCTCCTTAACGCATACCTGTCGGCCAGGAGGGCCAGCAGGTGGCTGGAAAACGAACCCCAAAATATGGCGTCTGTCCCATAAATGTCCTCGCCCAGAATGCAACTCGGAGGACCACCTCCACCAAGTTGTCTCCGGGACAGAAGAGCATCCATACGCTTCAACACGTTGCCTTTCCAACACTAACCAGTGGTAACAGCAACACCCACCGGTCAGCACGGAAACACACACATCAGCCAAGCTGGAACAGAGGCAAACTTAACCTTCCTAATGCACAAATTACTAAATTTACTTAACATGCGGTAGATTGCAAATCTACCAGCGCTACATACTCCCCCCACTACAGTAGACGTTGTCCCCAACGTCTGTCCAAATACAGTAACAATAACTCTCAAGCCTGAGAGTAAGCATTTGAGTTTCTTATAACTTTGGATAGACAAAGAGAGAGAAAGGACAGTTTAAAGACATTATAAGACTTATATCTATAAAACATTATGTTTACAGCCGCAAACAAACCACAGTATGATTGTACACAACCTCACTATCTAACTAGCTGAAAAGCCTCCCAGCTCTATATATGAACCGATGATCCCTGAAAAGGAAACATAGTTAAACACACATATGTACATCCTATACAACAGTAGGAGCAAAGCCTCATTTAAAAATGAGACTCTCTTTCCATAATCTATACCAAAAAAAATATTCTTTAGGAGTCCATCCCTGCATACATTTTTTTTTCTTATAAAAGAAATCCAGCTAGCAAAAAAGAAGTCCTTGGATTTAAACACTGAACAGAATCTGTAGATCTTGACCACACAGATCTCTTTACCCTGACACTATCTAGCTAAGTAACTTCAAAGTTCTATTGTCCATAGTTACCAGTAAAACCGGGGATCTGGCAAAGTCAACAATTTTCCCTCTTTATCCACAGTGGTAATTGTGACAGACCTAGCCGGGGAAAGAGACTTTTGGAGGGGACTGTATGCTAGCCTCTTGCCGATCGATTGGGGGCCCTTGTATTTGGGGGAACGGTGCTCTTTGTGAGCTGTATGTCTGGGGACCCTGGATTTGCCATATTGGAATAGTGGCTGATTCATAATGCTGGGACAGATACTGTTAGGAGATGCTGATGTAAATTCCAACACCTGTCTGTCTATTGTCTGCTATAATGTGTATTGTAAATAAGCCTACTATGGGATCTAAGAGTCATTAGATCCCCATTGTTATTTGTGTTAATTAACTCTGCTATTGTGTGAAGAAGAGTCTATGTTGATTGTGATAATGTTGATTGGATTTTCTGAACTACAAGACGGCCAGTCTGGCCTAACGGTCATGTCTGAGTCATCTAGGCTGTCTAAAGGGATTAGTTAATTAGCTCATGTTAATTAGGTTAAAGCTGTATTGTTAGAGTAATATGAGCAGGAGGTCTGCACCTCCACTTTGAGTGTATAAAAGCCTGTATTTTCCAATAAAAGAGATTCCTGTTTGAACTTACATACAGCCTGCTTGGTGTTTGTTCTGAGCTATCACAACTGGGTTAGAACGGCACATAGCTGAAGTTCTAATCCCGGAGCATTGGATGACCGAACCATCAGACGTTGCAATCTGATTCTATAGCTGCAGAGGAGTGTCGGAAGAGTGGAACCGAGCGAGCAAGGGGCTCGTTACAGTAATAAAGTATACAACATTGTCCTTTCCCGGTCTGCAGATTACTACTTTGTCAGCATAGATGTGCCGACCAAAGTTCCAATGTACAAAGCATCCGTTAAAACGTTTATCCATCCTGACAGAACATCCAGTCTTTCTGAAGGGCTTATACAAATAGTCCCAAACAGCTTCACTGTACCAAAGTTCCCGATTAGCTTCAATCTCCTGCATGATATCCTGGGGCACGTAGGGGAACTCCAAACCATACTCTGCTGCCACACGCTTGTTTAGCATCCTCTGTAAGCGAGAAAGTTTTGGCAATGATCTGTCTCTCCCCATACCAGGCGGTATACAGGAATTCAATGACTTTCTCACCAAAGACCCAGCCGGTGTCTGTAGTGAACTAGTAATTTTTGGTAAAGTCCCAGCGACAACACTGTGTGTCTCCACACAGGGTGACATCTTCCCAGAACTCAGGGCAGTCCATTCATGGAAAGTTATTGCGGAGGCAACATCCTCACTTTGTGACCACAATAGCTCTTGTGACATAGTCTCAAATCATCATCACCAGAAAGATCCGACATGGATTCTATTTCCGAATCTCTCAACTCTTCCGCCGGCAAATATTTATTCACAGTCCCGAACACATTCCCCTCCAGTGGCTTACCCGTTCCTGACGTAGACTCTGGTAGCTCCGGTTCAGGTAACCTCTGGGGTAGGTCTCGACCATGGCCGTGGGAAGCCTTCACATAGCCCACCTTCCTCTGAGTAGGCACCATAGGAGTAGGCGTAGTGGACTCAGAAACCAAAGTAATGTCCCCTGATGAGACAACAGCAGCAGCGTCTCCTTTTGGAACATTGTCAGCAACAACAGGCAAAGTGGCGGCCTGTCGCTCCCTCTCCGTAGCGGTAGCAGCTTCTACTGTGGCGATACCTGTTGCCCAATCCATCCGATAAGCATGGGGCGGCATGGTAGGTTGCTCCACCACAAACAAGTATTCTCCACATTGCGGACATCGCCCGAATGGACGAATATGCACAGCCAATCCTTCGCATCGATGGTAGATCATGCCCAGTCCCTCAATATCTCCTGAGGTATACAGGACAAACCTCCCCTGCGGCTTCAATCGAACTCCAGTATCTGTAAGCAGAGTTCCAGATAGCACAGTATTCATCATGGTGCTTGTAGGGAACATTCTCTGTCCCATAACCGATTGCAACGCCGGAAAAGACATGGCCACACTCTGATCTTCTCAGCACGATCACGAGGCTCCTCTTTTCCTCTGGCGCCAAACACATACACGCGTCCCACGCGTTAGCAAGTAGGGTAACTCCTCCCACTTGTTCTTCCAGTCACGTAGCTCCCGGGCCTTTCACTGGCGCCCGACGTCTACGCACTCAGAAGCAAAGTCCTGCAGTTTAACCTTTCTTCTTCCTGAAAATATTTTTTTTTTTTCAAAGTCCAGCTCTATCCGTAAACTCCCGGTAAAACACTCCACTGGGTTCTAGGGTTCCATTGAGTTTACTTCTGGACGACACACGCACCAACACTGGAGTACGTTTTCAATGCTTTGTTAAACAAACGACTTAGGAAATAGCAGCAAAGAGGTGGAAAAGAAACTTGCAGAAGAAACTCAAATATCCTCTTGTAGGGTTCTTTTGACAAATGTCCTGGTAGAATTCAGATACTATATGGAATGCGCTCCCCTCGTGGGACACACTCCACACTCCTCCAGTACGCAGCAGGAATCAAAGTCTCTGCCACAGACTTGTTTGGGAACAAAACCCGTTCGATCCTCTGCCACAGGATGTATCAGATTTTCTGTAGTGAATGTCAGTCACAGTGCTTGAACCTTTAAGCCAACCCGGCAACACTATGCTGTATAGTTACTTTCGGATACGTCCTCCAACCGAGTCACCAGGCCCTTCTATAGACCAGCACTCTGCGTTATCCCTCCAAGACGTGTCCTCCCCTGGGATCTCCTCGGTTGTCCAGCTTCGTCACACAGGACCGACAGCTCAGGACCATTCCTCGGCCGCAGTGGTAGGCCCCAGACAAGCCTCTGGACTCACCCCTGTGCCGCAGTATCATGGGCCTCCGGAACGGAGGGCCACGAGGTAGCTCCTTAACACATACCTGTCGGCCAGGAGGGCCAGCAGATGGCTGAAAAACGAACCCCAAAATATGGCGTCTGTCCCATAAATACCCTCGCTCAGAATGCAACTCGGAGGACCACCTCCACCGAGTTGTCTCCGGGACAGAAAAGCATCCATACGCTTCAACACGTTGTCTTTCCAACACTAACCAGTGGTTACAGCGACACCCACCGGTCAGCACGGAAACACACACAACGTCAGCCAAGCTGGAACAGAGGCAAACTTAACCTTCCTAACGCACAAATTACTAAATTTACCTAACATGCGGTAGATTGCAAATCTACCAGCGCTACATATATATATATATATATAGATATAGATATATATATATATATATATATATATATCTAATAGATATATATATATATATATATATATATATATATATATATATATATATATATGTATATATGCACATATGCACACACATATAAACACATTCACACACACCTACATACATACATGTGCACACACACACATACATGCACATACATACATGCGCACACATACAGATAGCCTTTTAAAAATGGCAGTGCTTTAGCTTACCTCTTCCTGACAGGTACTGCACTGTAGGGGGAGACAAAGAGCACAGCACACACTGTGCTTTCACTTTAGGTCAAATCAGTGTGACGAGCTCCCTGCAGTGCCAATTACAGTTCGGCTGAGGATCGGACTCAGCCACCCTTGTCGCTCCTCCTATCGAGGTACACAGGGGGCTCTCAAGGGCCCCCTGCAGCATGGGGCCTGGTCGCCATGGCGACCTCAGCGACCCCTATACTTCCGCCACTGCTCTTATCTTTTTTCAGTAAGATAAAAACGGACAGAGATATACAGTCCATTCTTTCCCCTTGCTGTGAGTGTACTGGCATCAAGAGGGGGGCTGGAGCCCCGAATGGCTCCCCAAAAAGCCCCGGGTCTCAGGCATGTACCATTCCATTGTTAGCCCTGAGCGGCGCTGCCGCCGCCGTGCGGGGACTGATCTTGTCCTGAGCACCGCCGAGTGCGGCCGAGTGACATAGCAGGTACCGCCTTCTGGAGCCTGCAGCGCCTAGGCGGGAATTACAATGCAGCCTCCACGCCACATCACTGTGAGATCCCCGCTCGGGCGGGTGGCTCTTCTCTCGTCTCCTCCTCTGGCTGCCTGCCACATGAAGTCTGTCTCCTGGTCAGGTAGGTAGGCCAGTGTATGTATGTCAGGTAGGTAGGTGAGTGTGTGTCAGGTAGGTAGGTGAGTGTGTGTCAGGTAGGTAGGTCAGTTTATGCATGTCACTACCGTCAGTGTATGCATGTCAGGTAGGTCAGTGTATGTGTGTCACTACCATCAGTGTATGCATGTCAGGTAGGTCAGTGTATGTCAGGTAGGTAGGTCAGTGTATGCATGCCAGGTAGGTCAGTGTATGTCAGGTAGGTAGGTCAGTGTAATGGTCAGTGTATCAGGCAGGTGAGTTTGTCGGTCAGCATTGATGGGCACTTGGGCACTGGTAAGCCAGGCAGCAAAAAGCAAGTGAGCTTACGACCCCCCACCACACAACCCCACCACCGCCCAGCCAAAAAAACCCACGCCACTACAAACCCCCCCCCCCCCCCGCCGCCGGCCTTGGACTTCGGGCTGAATCTCCTGGTCTTTTTGCCACCTAGCAACGCCCCTGTGTGAGTGACAGGTGACTTCCTTATCTCATGAATGAGCATACAGAGCTTCACATCTCCTCTCTCTCAGCATCTCCGAGTGGTGCTAGCTATACTGAAAACTCCTTCCCACTACAGCCTGTGTGGCACATGCGCAGGAGTCACAGGGTCCCATCAGCACCCCCTTACATCAGGGTGGTCCCATCAGCACCCCGTTACATCAGAGTGGTCCCATCAGCACCCCCTTACATCAGAATGTTCCCATCAGCACCCCCTTACATCAGAGTGTTCCCATCAGCATCCCCTTACATCAGAGTGGTCCCATCAGCAACCCGTTACATCAGGGTGGTCCCATCAGCACCCCCTTACATCAGAGTGTCCCCATCAGCACCCCCTTACATCAGAGTGTTCCCATCAGCACCCCCTTACATCAGAGTGTTCCCATCAGCACCCCCTTACATCAGAGTGTTCCCATCAGCACCCCGTTACATCAGAGTGGTCCCATCAGCACCCCCTTACATCAGAGTGGTCCCATCAGCACCCCCTTACATCAGAGTGTCCTCCCTCTTATCCTCCTCCCATGTGTACTCTCAGTTCTGAAGGCAGCTTCTCATTCCTCTCTCCAGTCATGTGATAAGTGGTAAGGGGAGAGAGGAAGGAAAGTCTGTTGGCTGTCTATCTCCCCCTGCAGGCTGGAGGGAGCAGAAAGCCTAATCCTCTCTCCAACAAGTGTCTGCAGCTGCTTCTTGGTGACAGGAGTGAAACAGTGATCACTCACTGTCAGAGATGAGCGGTTTCAGGACTGCACCTGACCAGCCCACTGAGCCATCGGCCCAACGGGAAACTCCCGGTAGTCCCGATGGCCAGTACATGCCTGGCCGTGCAGCCCCACTACATGGAAAAACATTTTTTTCCCCGGAGTTGTGCTTTAATATATATTAACATGGACACAATTATCAAAACTTTGCACTTGTGGCATGAAGCCATGCATACTAAACAACTGATTTGTTAAAAAATCTTTCACAATAGATTCTTACAATTATATAAAAGTTGACGTATTTCACTACATCTATTGTCATTTTCTGTTTCATTACATTCTACATAAATCAATAGTCAGATACTTTGAATGCTTGAGTTGATCGGAGAGTTTGCAGCTGTGGGAATCAGTGCAGGAAAACTGCGAAACAATAAAATGATACAATGTCCCTTTCCTGTGGAACAAAAGAGGACAACATTTCAAGGCTGGGTGATTTCCCAGCAGCTCAGAGGTTAGACAGGTGCTCTGGGAAAACTGAAGCTAATTATTCCATGCACAGCACTGCCCTCTAGGTGTAGAAAACTTCAATTACACATGAAGAAGGGATGTCGGCAACCCTATGCAGGCTCAACGCAAGGACAAATAGAAAACGGCTGTTCTCTGTGTGCTCTGTTCACACTATACATGTGGGGTGATGTGCATCACATGAAAACGCAGCATGTCTACATTTTTACGCAGTGAAACGCACATCACCACATGTCCTGCAACATGCTGCAGTGCATAAAGTTGAATGAAGCTTTTTGTCACTTTCAATAAAGTTTAAAAAAGGGAAAGTAATCAGTTGTTACAACGCATTGCATCATTCTTCTCACTAGAGTGTAGATGCTATATGTAGCCTAACATGTGTGGGCTGGTGTGACTGAACCCAAATAGAAAAATCTATTTAAAAAAAAAAGACTACAACCTTTTTTATATAATCAGTTTAATAGTGATCAGTTTATTGTAAATAATCCAATCAATGCATGTGAAGCTGGCCATACACTATACAATCTGATTGTACAATCTCCTTCAGACTTACCAAAACTGTGTAATGGGAGGACAAATTTAAACAACGCATTCCATTTGTATGAATCAGTGAGACCTTTACACTACATTGTTGATGGAAGATCTAAAGGAGATCAGATTGTATAATGTATGGTCACCCTTAAGCTGCTTATACACTACTGAGCCGATTTGCCCAATCCACACATTTGAGGTTGCTGGGGAAATCCTTCCCACTGCATCATTGTATTCTGACAGTGGGACTCCCCTGCCATCAGAATACACTGATCAGTGCTGCAGCCCATTGGCTGCATGCGATGATCCAGTGGAAATTTTCCAACAAGCCTGTTGATGAAAAGGAGACCAAGCCCCCGTTCACATTGGAGCGACTATCGCATGACAAGTAACACTCTATTGCCAGCAATTGCACCGTTCAAATCGGTGTGCTGCCGACTTTGCCATGCCGCATCGATTTGAAAAAGTAGTTCCTACTTGAAGCCGCACAGATGTCTTCCAAGTCATACCCAAAGTCGCACTGACGGTTAATCTAAGGTTTCCCATAGACCTTCTATTAGGTAGCGCGTTTTTTGAAAGCGCACCAAAAGTCCTGCATGCTGCGTCTTTGGTGCGCTTTCAGAAAACGAGCCAAAAACGTGCGACTTAATAGAATGTCTAAGGGAAAGCAGCAGGTTAGCTACACCAAAACTGCAGGTACACCTGCGCTGTGGCCAAGCCGCAGCAAAGCAGTGTAAACCTGGCCTAACAGCTAGCCTTCCAAGTTAGTTTGGTCATAAGCGGGATGATTTTTGGAAGGGTTCATTGAAACTCATAAAGTCAGCAAATATTCATTATGGTCATAACAAGCAACAGGAACACATTTATGACAGTTTATGTGGCTTGTAGAGGTTTAGGAGAATTTATAGCTCTTTTGCGCTCTGAAATCTTTTAGCCTCCGTTCATGCTGAATGCGGCTTTGAAATCGCTCTACTTCAAAGCGCTTTCAAAGCTGCAGGACAATGTGCTTTCATCTGCGGCTTGCCGACATCTGTGCCATTTCATGCACAGATGTCAATGAGATCTACAAAAAATGGTGCAGGAACTATTTTTCAAATTGCTACTTCATATCCCACCTATTAAGACCATGCCATAGAAAGACATTACATGAGACTTCAGGTGTGATTTGTAAATTGCATGTCACACCGCTGTGAAGAGCCCTTTAATCTCCATCAGCAATCGCTAGTTGCCTAGCAGTCATGTTGATCCCCTGCCTTTAAAGCTGAAAGCAGATCTAAAGGCAGGTTTTTGCTTTAATGCATTCTCTGCACCTTCTGTGTGCAGCTCTCCTAAAGCCCCCTCATATACCTACCTGAGCCCAATCCCCATCCAGAGCTGTGCCCAAAAGCTGCAGCTCTCACTAATCTCTCTCTCTTCACAAGGCAGATTGATAGCAGTGAGAGCCATGTACTGAGGAAGAATGGAGGGTTTAGGGTGGAAGTTAAAGTGGAGGGCCACCCTAAAATAAAAAATCGCGTGAAAAATCTTAAAAAGATTTAAGAAAAAACATTTGAAAAAAAAAATTTTAAACTTACCTGAACCCTTGTTGCTAGGCAGTGTTCCTAATCTGCCTCTTCCTATTCCGCGGCGTGTTCTGCTCCTCGGTGAGTGGCCCCGTTGCCTTCTGGGAACTGTTTTTGTTCCCAGAAAACCACGGGGCCATTCACAGAGCGCCGCGCCACTCACGCGTGCACAGTAGGAAACTGGCAGTGAAGCCGCAAGGCTCCACTGCCTGTTTCCCTTAGTTAGGATGGCGGTATCGGGACCCAAGAGCCGAGGGACGGGTTGGCCTCGGGCGGCCAACATCGCGGGCACCCAGGACAGGTAAGTGTACTTATTTAAAGTCAGCAGCTACAGTGTTTGTAGCTGCTGACTTAAAAAAAAAAAATTCGCTGGCCGGAATCCTGCTTTAACTTCCATTACTGACTTTTACCTATAGGTAATCTATAATAAGGCTTACCTATAGGTGGTGTAAATATCTCCTAAACGTGCGCCGTTTAGGAGATATTTACATTCCATGCAGCCAGTGACATCACTGGCGCATGCGCTCTAAAGGAATGGCTACCCGTGCCATTGACTCCCACCACTGTCAATCAAATCCAGTAACATAGGAGCCAGGGGGCGGGGCCGAGTCCTGCTGTCTGTGTCAATGGACACAGCAGCAGGACTCAGGAGCGCACCCGCACAGGTGTCCCCCATGGAAAGCGGCTCTCCGTGGGGGCACTTGATGAATAGGAGGAGCGCCGCCATGGGACCCCAGAAAAGGAGGATCAGGGCCGCTCTGTGCAAAACACTTGCACAGGGCATGTAAGTATGACATGTTTGTTATTTTTTTAAAAAAACTAAAAAAATATGAACCTTTACAATCACTTTAACATAATGTGCTAGCATGCGATGCATACTAGCTCATTATGGCTTTACAATGAGGGACAAAATTATTTGATCGTCTGCTGATTTTGTACGTTAGCCCACTGTCAAAGAAATGATCAGTCTATAATTTTAATGGTAGGTTTATTTTTACAGTGAGAGACAGAATAATAAAAATCCATAAAAAACGCATTTCAAAAAAGTCATAAAATTATATGCATTTTAATGAGTAAAATAAGTATTTGATCCCCTATCAGTCAGCGAGATTTCTGTCTCCAAGGTGTCTTCTATACAGGTAAAAAGCTGAGATTAGGAGCATTCTCTTAGCCCCGGTTCACACTGAGGCAGCGCGACTCGCAGCGCGACTGCCTCAGGCGACTTGGACACGACAGGGGCGGCGACTTGCAAAATGACTTCTATATAGAAGTCTATGCAAGTCGCCTCAAGTCGCCCCCAAAGTAGTACAGGAACCTTTTTCTAAGTCGGAGCGACTTGCGTCACTCCGATTAGAACGGTTCCATTGTACAGAACGGGTCATAGACGGGACAATTTTGGGAAGGTCCTCTTTCATATTCAACTAACCTCCTAAGTCGCCTGACAAGTTGTCCTAGTGTGAACCGACCCTGAAAGGCAGTGCTCCTAATCTCAGCTTGTTACCTGTATAAAAGACACCTGTCCACAGAAGCAATCAATCAATCAGATTCCAATCTCTCCACCATGGCCAAGACAAAAGAGCTGTCCAAGGATGTCAGGGACAAGATTGTAGACCTACACAAGGCTGGAATGGGCTACAAGACCATCGCCAGGCAGCTTGATGAGAGGGTGGTGCGATTATTCACAAATGGAAGAAACACAAAATAACTGTCAATCTCCCTCGGTCTGGGGTCCATGCAAGATTTCACCTCGTGGAGTTTCAATGATCATGACAACGGTGAGGAATCAGCCCAGAACTACACGGGAGAATCTTGTCAATGATCTCAAGGCAGCTGGGACCATAGTCACCAAGAAAACAATTGGTTACATACTACGCGGTGAAGGTCTGAAATCCTGCAGCGCCCACAAGGTCCCCCTACTCAAGAAAGCACATGTACAGGCCCATCTGAAGCTTGCTAATGAACATCTGAATGATTTAGAGAAGAACTGTGAAAGTGTTGTGGTCAGATGAAACCAAAATTGGGCTTTTTGGCATCAACTCAACTCGCCGTGTTTGGAGAAGGAGAAATGCTGCCTATGACCCCAAGGACACCATCCCCACTATCCAAAATGGAGGTGGAAACATTATGCGTTGGGGGTGTTTTTTCTGCTAAGGGGACAGGACAACTTCACCACATCAAAGAGACTATGGACGGGGCCATGTACTGTCAAATCTTGGGTGAGAAGGAGTTCCCTCAGCCAGTGCCTTCCCTCAGCCAGTGCATTGAAAATGGGTCATGGATGGGTATTCTAGCAAGACAATGACCCAAAACACATGGCCAAGGCAACAAAGGAGTGGCTCAAGAAGAAGCACATTGAGGTCCTGGAGTGGCCTAACCAGTCTCCACACCTTAATCCCATAGAAAATATGTGGAGGGAGCTGAAGGTTCATGTTACCAAATCTCAGCCTAGAAACCTTAAAGACTTGGAGAGGATCTGCAAAGAGGAGTGGGACAAAATCCCTCCTGAGATGTGTGCAAACCTGGTGGCCAACTACAAGAATCGTCTGACCTCAGTGATTGCCAACAAGGGTTTTACCACCAAGTACTAAGTAATGTTTTGCTTATTCCGAGCTTCCTGATAATGACCTGCTTGCTTGTTCCAGGTCAGTGACGCAAAACGTCTTAATGAGAGAGGAAGAATATGACAGCCAAACAAGGAAAGTTGGGCATAAAATCAGGCATATTCTTCTATCCACACAAACGAGGTGATACACTGCGAGGACAATGTATTCTGACAGCGACACCCACCTAACTAGCTGCTTCTGCTGAGTAATGGAAAATTTTCCAATCAACTTCTGTCCAGCCAGGGAGCCCACACTGAAATTCGTCTGGTTGCTACATGACCCCAATGTATCAGCAGCCCATTTTTTCTGTGTGATTTAGTACATTGGGAGGTCCATTGAAGTCAATGGCAGCATATCAAAACACAAATAATATGCTTTTTTAATGCGTCAGCAGCTGGTATTAACAAGCCTTGGTCAATGGTAGACCTATCCACTCCATGGCTGGTAGACCTATCCACTCCATATTATCCACTCCAAATTCTAAATTCAAGAACGCATAAAAAATGCATTTTCGATGCACAAAGTAAGGTATAAACAGTAAGCAAGCACACTTTAAAACATAAGAACACACCAACCTAACACTAAAACCAAAGCACCTCTATGCACACAGATCTATTAAAGGAGATTAGTTGAATATGAAAGAGGACCTTCCCAAAATTGTCCCGTCTATGACCAGTCTTATCAGGCCGATGTGATCTGCGCAGGGAACTGGTTCTTAAGAACCCTCTTATAGTGGCTCCTGAGAAAGCTGCAGATGTAATCACATAGCTGAAGTGTAAAGCAAACATGACGGTGTTGTTCTTTTCATTTGTAAAGGTGGTGGGTGCAATGCTAGGCCAAGGTGTGTCTGCTGGAGAAGTCACCTAATGTCACATTACCAGGGGGGTAGTCTTATTAGTCTCTTCTCAAGATGCTATCTCTTGGCCAGCTTTATCATTCGAAAATTGCACTGATTACTATTCTTCTCGTCTTCTGGTGCCCACAGACATCAGAGATCAGCTATTTGTTAAGAAATAACATGACATACACAAAGACACCCACAGCCGTCTCCAACAATTATAGAATTGGTTGGACCAACTTTTCCTAATTTGTCTCTGAACAGACAGTGGAAAACAACAAGAAACTGGATGAAAATGTCTATTTCCATGGATTTATTTTAAGTCTTTACTGTCAGTTATTTCATGCCAAATATGGTGATAGAGTATCCAAGTTATAAACATTATATTACATTTTATATTACAGGTTTCGTTACATTCTAAGACCTGTATATGGCTCAGATCACAATGCTGCGATGTGATTTTGACACAATTTTCAGTGTGACTTTTCATGCGACTTTCCATATTCTGTGGGTCCAAGTTGCACTGCAAATAGCACCAAACGATTAGCGCCCACCATTGGCTGGGATTTGCTTTTGAATGAGTTATAGAAAATTTCTGATAGATGATGTAAAAGGCAGTATTTTAAATCTGAGTCAGGTCTGAGTTTTGTATACTCGTGTTCATTGTTACTTTTGTTAAATATTGCAATTTTATTTCATTCCAAGCTGATCTCAAAGGAATGCTCTTTTTCTATTTTCCTATCCATGTACACCTGCCCCAACAACTACTGGATTGCAAAAAAAAATGTATATATATATATATATATTTTTTTTTTTTTTTTTTTTAATTTATTTATGTAATTATTTTTTATATGGATATTAAGGGCTCTTTCATGCAGGCTTTGAAAATAGGTGGCTGGGTCATGTTTTCACTGCTTCCTGACTGCCTATCGATGCCACTCAAAATTCTTAAAATAGGGAGCAGATGGAGGTGTTCACACTGCGGTGTTAGCGTTTCTTTGCGTCGCGTTGAGGCAAAATTAACACTGCCTGAAGAATTCAGCAGCCGTTGATGGTTTGCAAGCATCTCCATTCACTTCTACTGAAACACACAACAAGTGCACCATAAAAATCACTTTAAACGCACCTATGGTGTTTACAATATGTTTAAGGTGTGGTTGCAAAGCGTCAAAAGCGCTCATTTCCCATTTTAGCTTTGTGCAAAAAAAAAAAAAAAAACACATCTCGCTTGAGGTGCATTGTCTGATGTAACATGAATGCCTGTGCAATGCAACCAAAACGCTCAATAATACTATAGATGCAGTAATGCACATTAATAAAGGCCGCTGTAGAATTCAACACTCTTGTGAAAGAGCCCTAAGAATGATGTAATTTTATACAAATGCTATATATAAAAAAAATATATATTTTTTTGCATTAGATACATTTTCCTAAATTTTGCCTATACAGCAAATAACTTTGAATCAAAACAATACTAGGACTGTACATCAGCAGAAAAAAAGGGGGATTATGTATCATAAGTATAAAATCAGACGGTCCTCATATATACATCTATAATGATAGATAGATAGATAGATAGATAGATAGATAGATAGATAGATAGATAGATAGATAGATAGATAGTGTGTTTATTTGGTACTTATATATTTAATTCTCTCTCTATATAATTAAATATATAGATATCACATATAAAGACACAAATACTTACAAGATTTGGAATGTATAGTAAAATAAAAAACACACATGAATAAGAACATATTTGAAATCATCTTTGCAGAACAGCGCTCTCAGCAAATATTTAAAAAATCTACTAATAAACTCCATCTAAAATATTGATAAACATTATTTTTTTAAAAATCTGAATGCACAATGTATAAATATGTAATACATCCATAGTAAATAGACGTGTGATCAAAGATAACATAATAAAAATAAAAAACTACTGACATCTTACATGTTTTAATACATTTGGGGTGCACACCCTAATGCAATAGAGAGGAGAGTGGAGAGGATATCAGTGGAGAGGAGAGGACATTGGTGGAGAGGAGAGTGGAGAGGATATTGATGGAGAGGAGAGGACATTGGTGGAGAGGAGAGTGGAAAGGATATTGGTGGAGAGGAGAGGACATTGGTGGAGAGGAGAGTGGAGAGGATATCGGTGGAGAGGAGAGGACATTAGTGGAGAGGATACTGGTGGAGAGGAGAGGACATTGGTAGAGAGGAGAGTGGAGAGGATATTGGTGGAGAGGAGAGGACATTGGTGGAGAGGAGAGTGGAAAGGATATTGGTGGAGAGGAGAGGACATTGGTGGAGAGGAGAGTGGAGAGGATATCGGTGGAGAGGAGAGGACATTGGTGGAGAGGAGAGGATATTGGTGGAGAGGAGAGGACATTGGTGGAGAGGAGAGTGGAGAGGATATTGGTGGAGAGGAGAGGACATTGGTGGAGAGGAGAGTGGAGAGGATATTGGTGGAGAGGAGAGGACATTGGTAGAGAGGAGAGTGGAGAGGATATTGGTGGAGAGGAAAGGACATTGGTGGAGAGGAGAGTGGAAAGGATATTGGTGGAGAGGAGAGGACATTGGTGGAGAGGAGAGTGGAGAGGATATCGGTGGAGAGGAGAGGATATCGGTGGAGAGGAGAGGACATTGGTGGAGAGGAGAGGACAGTGGAGAGGAGAGTGGAGAGGATATTGGTGGAGAGGAGAGGACATTGGTGGAGAGGAGAGTGGAGAGGATATCGGTGGAGAGGAGAGGACATTGGTGGAGAGGAGAGGATATTGGTGGAGAGGAGAGTGGAGAGGATATTGGTGGAGAGGAGAGGATATTGGTGGAGAGGAGAGTGGAGAGGATATTGGTGGAAAGGAGAGGACATTGGTAGAGAGGAGAGTGGAGAGGATATTGGTGGAGAGGAAAGGACATTGGTGGAGAGGAGAGTGGAAAGGATATTGGTGGAGAAGAGAGGACATTGGTGGAGAGGAGAGTGGAGAGGATATCGGTGGAGAGGAGAGGACATTGGTGGAGAGGAGAGGATATTGGTGGAGAGGAGAGGACATTGGTGGAGAGGAGAGTGGAGAGGATATCGGTGGAGAGGAGAGGACATTGGTGGAGAGGAGAGGATATTGGTGGAGAGGAGAGGACATTGGTGGAGAGGAGAGTGGAGAGGATATTGGTGGAGAGGAGAGGACATTGGTGGAGAGGAGAGTGGAGAGGATATTGGTGGAGAGGAGAGGACATTGGTGGAGAGGATATTGGTGGAGAGGAGAGGATATTGGTGGAGAGGAGAGGATATTGGTGGAGAGGAGAGTGGAGAGGATATTGGTGGAGAGGAGAGGATATTGGTGGAGAGAAGAGTGGAGAGGATATTGGTGGAGAGGAGAGGATATTGGTGGAGAGGAGAGTGGAGAGGATATTGGTGGACAGGAGAGTGGAGAGGATATTGGTTGAGAGGAGAGGACATTGGTGGAGAGGAGAGAGGACATTGGTGGAGAGGAGAGTGGAGAGGATATTGGTGGAGAGGAGAGTGGGGAGAACATTGGTGGAGAGGAGATTGGGGAGGACATTGGTGGAGAGGGGAGGAGAGTGGGGAGGACATTGGTGGAGAGGAGAGGAGATTGGGGAGGATATTGGTGGAGAGGAGATTGGGGAGGACATTGGTGGAGAGGAGATTGGGGAGGACATTGGTGGAGAGGAGATTGGGGAGGACATTGGTGGAGAGGAGAGGAGATTGGGGAGGACATTGGTGGAGAAGAGAGTTAGAAGTGACAGTGTTGTCGGTCAGAGATCAATACATCGATATAATGGATTGTTTTCCTCCCATAAAGCGAGCTGTAAATCATGAGCCAATCAGCAGTGAAAGCACGGCGGGCCGGGGAGAAGGGGGGGCCGGGGCAGCCAATCAGAGGCGGCTTTACAATCCAACTTGGAGAAGTTCCCAGGGTGAGCGCAGGTCAGGTCCGCTGTCGGAGAGCTGAGATCGGTGCGGTCGGGCGCAGGAAGGATAGATCGGGGGTCGGAGGGGATGACCTGTCACCGGGATGTATACCGGAGGGATCTGTAGGATTGGATCGGTCAGAGCCGGGTGTGTACAGGTAAGATCCGGACTCCGGGGGAGGAGGAGGCAGTGACAGGCGGGTATAGGAGGAGACTCCATTGCTGGGACAAAGCATGGAGAGGAGAGAGGAATGGGGGGTCGGATCTTCCTCCGGCAGGTGCAGAGGGGGGGCACACAGTGATCAGGACCCGGATCTCTGCATTGTCTGTCTGATTACATTGTAACTAATCGCCTCTCCTCTCCCCACCACTATTTATTATATCACCACCTCTTACATGTGATGACTGTATTCGTTTTTCTTTTTTAGGCTTTATTTCCAGCAAGTAAATCTGTTATTTTACATCAGAAGAAGCTCTCTTGCAGATGTAGCAATTAGAGGGATGAGACCAGCCATATACCACTGACAGGGGGGCTCACAGTGATCAGCTTTTATTTATTCATGTAAAACTTTTATCCCAAAAGGAATAAAACAGTTTGCTTTTTCTGTCTATAAGGCTTGAGCTGGAGTTTGGCTTCAATGTGTTAGTGTATCTAAATCTGCTAGTACAAATAACGCTGCCCTCCCCTCAGACGGACAATGCTGCTGTCTGCTGAGCCTCCTGTGCTCCTTCCTCCAGAGTTGTCTCACAAGAAATATGTTACAGGCCGGATCACCAGGTGAAAAAAGAAATGCAGCCATCACATCTAATGATTGGAAAACTGAATTATATGCTGAACTCTATTACATTGTTTTTGTTTTGGGGTTAATGATGCCTTAAATGCATTCTACAGTTTTTTGGCCAATTTAAAGTAGAGGTTGTAGAGCGGAGACTTGTAGTGTACGAGGACCCTATTCATACTCCGAGTGTTCCATAACTCCAAAACATTCCCGTACAAATCCCGCGGTGCCCCGTGGTGCCCGTTCACACCCCAGAATACTGTAGTGTCATTTGATGCCCTAAAAAAGTACCTGAGCATCTCTTAGCTCTAATGCCCCGTACACACGGTCGGACATTGATCGGACATTCCGACAACAAAATCCTAGGATTTTTTCCGACGGATGTTGGCTCAAACTTGTCTTGCATACACACGGTCACACAAAGTTGTCGGAAAATCCGATCGTTCTAAACCCGGTGACGTAAAACACGTACGTCAGGACAATAAACGGGGCAGTGGCCAATAGCTTTCATCTCTTTATTTATTCTGAGCATGCATGGCACTTTGTCCGTCGGATTTGTGTACACACGATCGGAATTTCCGACAACGGATTTTGTTGTCGGAAAATTTTATATCCTGCTCTCAAACTTTGTGTGTCGGAAAATCCGATGGAAAATGTGTGATGGAGCCCACACACGGTCAGAATTTCCGACAACAAGGTCCTATCACACATTTTCTGTCGGAAAATCCGACCGTGTGTACGGGGCATAAGTGTTTTTGGTCCCTCTAGACCCGGGGGCTCAACTTTTCAAAGAAAGGGCCAGTAAACTGCCCTTCAAACTTTAGGGGGGCCAGAGAAGGCTGGTGAGAGTAGAAAATGCTTTGGCATCGTGGGAGTAAATGGCATAGGCTTGGTGGTCAGTGGGGGTAAAAGAAATTGCATCATGGAATAGTGAGTGCCCCATCATTGGTGTCAGTGGAAGGAATAGTGCCCCATCATTGGTGTCAGTGGGAGGAATAGTGCCCCATCATTGGTGTCAGTGGGAGGAATAGTGCCCCATCATTGGTGTCAGTGGGAGGAATAGTGCCTCATCATTGGTGTCAGTGGGAGGAATAGTGCCCCATCATTGGTGTCAGTGGGAGGAATAGTGCCCCATCATTGGTGTCAGTGGGAGGAATAGTGCCCCATCATTGGTGTCAGTGGGAGGAATAGTGCCCCACCCATCATTGGAGCACAGGTGTGTCAGGAGGAAGCTGTCTGGAGCTGCTGCAGGTGATCCGTGTGAGAGGGGACTGGTGAGGAAATCTATCCCAGCTCTCCTGGCCCCTTTCTGGGGAAGCCATGGAGGCCAGCAGGGCCTCTCCTGCTGGAAGCTCACAGCCATCTCCTGGGCCATCAGGTGACATGCCTTCCTCTGTACAAGCCATGGCTTGTGATCTTTCTGCCCCTGGTAAGGATGTAGGCTCAGAGGCAATTCAGGAGCGAGTGGTGGCCGGGATTAAAGCCCTGAATAGGGAAAGAGACAAACTCTATAAACTGAGAGCGGAGCTGAAGCGCTTGAGAAGGCAGCGTGAGGGCTTACATAGCCAGAAACGAGGGTCCATGGATCCGGAGATCCAACTGGCCAAGGTCCGGGTGGAACATCAGGAGACCATTGTGTCCATCATGGAAGGAAGAGATGGGCCATTTAAGGAAAAATTCTGCAATGACAGAAGGTTTGCCAGGATGACAAAAATGGAGGTGGAGGAGGAGACCCCCAGTTCTGACCCCCTGCCCCCTCAGGGAGAGGTAAGCAGCCCCATGCCTTCCCAGGACTCAGGAGGCATGCTCAGGGCCATCCAGGCAATGGAGTCTCCTATACGGGAAGATCAGTTGGTGTTCCATGAGGAGGACATTACTGATAACATGCCTGACAAGGTGAAGCCTGTCAAGCCCCATGTGGTGCATAAAACTGTTTTTGTGAACACTGTGACTGATACAGACAATGTGCCCAGTGACAATCAGGCTGCTAATCCCATTTGTAGCAATGCTGTGCCTGCTGATGCTGCAGTACAGCAAAGTTTGCATTTAAAAAATGACATTCCTGCAGATGAACTGCAGCATTCAGCAGAGCCAATTAACCCCCCTTTAGCTGAGTCTAAAGCTGTTTGCCCCACAGCTGCTGAGGACTCTACAGCACAGCTTCAGGAGACAGCTGGTATTGCAGCAGAAACTGTGATTATTCCTGATGGGAATGTGAATGTTTGTGTGACTGATAAAAATCATCTCAGTACAAGTGTGATGAATAATGGTCCCAGTTCAAGTGTGATGGACAGTCCTACCAACTCCGTTCCAGCAGATAATAATAATTGTAACGTACAGACTAATGTAACATCAGTGTGGGGCCTTGGCCCTGATAAGCCTACATTTGCTCAGGTGGTACGCTCTGCTCCTGGTAGCTCCACCCCCAAGAGGGTTTTCCCCCTGCGACCTACCACCTTGAGCACCCTGGGATCTGGTCTTGGGTCTCTGGCTTCTGCTGGGGGTCCAAGAAGAAATGTAGTGATTCTTAAATGGGAAGGTGGTGCAACCCCTCCAGCACGGCGTGCAGTGGTGGACATGATTTTGGAGATGGGTTTTGGGGCAAACGATCTGTATGCCCTAATACATGTTGCTGGGAGCCGGGAATATACTATTAGTTTCACCAGGCCAGAGGGTCTTGACCTGTTCTGGGAGCGATATGAGGCTCGGTGCAGGTCAAGACCCGAATGGGAAGGTCTGACCCCAGTTGCAGTTTCACAAAGGTCTACAGTGAAAAAAATCACAATTATTCTCACTAATGAGAGTGTTCCTGCTCGAGATCTAGAGGTCTGGTTAAAGAATTATGGTGAGGTATTGACTAAGCCCGATAAAATACTTGATGAGCGTAACATCTGGACTGGGGGTTGGTCGGTTACAGTCAGGTTGGCCAGGGATGGGAATGTTGTCCGTCACCTGCCCTCCTCAGCTTTTATAGGGAGGGATAGGATGACTATTTTCTACCCTGGTCAGCCGAAGCTGTGTCACCGCTGTGGAGAAAAGGGGCATTTGAGCTCTTCCTGTTCAGCCTTGATATGTTCGGTGTGTCGGGGTCAGGGTCATATGGCCAAGGACTGCACCGAGATGATCAGGTGCAACCTGTGCCTGCGTCTTGGCCACCCCTATAGCAGATGTCCTGAAGCCTGGCACAATATGGAGAAGGAGGTAATTGATGACATGTCAAGGCTGGACAGGATGGAGGGTGATGCCCCTGGTGTACCATCCTCCTCTGTGGTGACCGACTCCCCTGGTCCTGCTCAGGATCCCTCTCCAGTTCCTGTGGCCACCCCTCCTGTGTCTGTAAGTATTCCTTCTGTATCTGTCTCTGTGTCCCCCCAGCCTACTGTATCCCCTCCTCTTGTGTCAGAATCTTCCAAGTCTGTGCCCCCCGAGTCAGTTACCCCCCAGGAGTCTACCCCTCTTAAGTCTGATTCAAAGGGAGCACCCCCCCCACCAGGAGTGGTAGCGGGTACTAAAAAGGTTGCTTCTTCCTCTATAAAGAAGTCTTCTGTAAAGACTTCACAGAAAAAAGTAAGAGATGACGGCATCTCTGAAGCTGACCTGCAGTACCTAGAGGAGAGAAGGAAGGTTGGGAAGCGGAAGAAGCAGGTGGTGAGGACGGAACAGGCTCCAGTGCCTGTCTCCAACCGTTATAGGTCCTCTAATTGGGAAATTTCTTCATCTGGAGCTTCTTCGGAGCGAAGTTCTGATTCTGAGATGGAGTTTGAGGCGGCCTCAAGAAAGAGAGAGGCTTCTGGTGATGAGCAGCAGAGGGGAGCTAAGAAGCAATCCACCCAGTAACCCAAATGGCGGTTCCCCCTCCGTTAAAAGTGGTGACAATAAATGTCGCCAGCATTAAGTCAGTAAGAGCTCGTTCTATGGCCTTCTTTTTGTTCAGCCAATTAGATGCTGAAATTTTATTTTTGCAAGAGACTAGGCTCACCTCCTTGGCAGATATTCATATGGCCAAGAGAGAGTGGAGGTATGGTCCATCTTACTGGTCTCTTGCGGCCGAGCCTTACGGCGGTGTGGCGGTGTTGTTTAAAACCGGCATGGTAACTGTCCGGCGGGTTATTGAGGTGGAGATTGGGAGATGTATGGTCTTAGACGTCCTTGTGGGAGGGCAGGACCTGCGCCTAATTAATGTTTATGGGCCGCACACAAAGTGGGACAGGAAATGCCTTTTTACAAGGATCAAGCCATTTCTTTTTACATCCCGGCAAGTGGTCTTTGGAGGTGACTTTAATACAGTAACTAGGCCCAAGGACAGGAAGGACTTCAAGGACAGGCTGGGATATGATAGCGTTTTTTTAAATAGTATGGTTAGGGATGCTGGTCTTGTGGATGTGCACATTAAGCACCTCCCGGATGACACTGGGTTCACCTTTCATCGAGGTAATAGTCAGAGTAGAATAGATAGGTTTTTTTTTAAGGAGACCTCTGCTTTCTCACCCCCAGTGGTGCAGGCAGTAGAGTTCTCTGATCACTGTATGCTATCTGTGGTCCTGAATGCTTCAGACGCCCCTCAGAGGGGTAAGGGCATCTGGAGATTGAATTCGACTCTACTCAAGGAAGAACATGTTAGACAATCCTTTGAGGAATTCTTTCAGGCACAGGTGACCATCCTGGACTTTTGTAGCAGCAAGGCTGAGTGGTGGGAGCTGACCAAAAAGAGGATTGCTGGATTCTTCAGGGGCCTAGCCAATAGAAAGCAGTTTAATAAATACATGACCTACCAACGTTTACGGAGGAAGCTGGATATTCTTGTCTCGAGAGGAGGAGATCCTGGGGCAATCTCCGAAGTGAAACTCCTTCTCAGGAAGTGTCAATATGACCGGCATGCCTCTTTGGTTCTGGAGAGGGACTATGGGAAGTACCACTCGCCTGACCCTTACCAGAACTGCAAACAAGGTGTAGCTGTTAAAACGGTCGTTGGCCTTAAGGACAGTACAGGTTCCTTGACAAAGTCCAGGTCAGGGATTCTGGAGGTCGTGAGGTCCTTTTATGCTGACCTTCTTGGGAGGAAAGAGCTTGACCGTGACAAGATGGAAAGCTTTTTGGACTCTACTCCAGGTCTAAATGATGAAGATGTCCCATTGATGAATTTGACAGAGGAGATCACAGTTGAAGAGGTGATGAGGGCAATTGAACAGCTTGCCATCAAAAAGTCACCTGGACCGGATGGCTTGACGGCTGAGTTTTACAAAGCTTTTTAAGCCTATTCTGGCCCCACATTTGGTAGAGGTTTTTAACAGTTGCCTTGCAGAGGGGGTACTTCCCCCTTCCATGAGGCACTCAGCTGTGATTCTTCTTTCAAAGGGTAAAGATCCTTCGATGATTGAGAATTGGCGCCCCATCAGCCTTCTTAATGTCGATAGAAAGATACTGGCAAAGATCATTTTCTGGCGCCTATCGTCAGTAGCAGAGTCTTTGCTTTCTCGTCATCAGCACTGTTCGGTCCAGGGTAGGTGCACCTTCACAGCAGTTTTAGCTGTCCGGGAGGCCTTGGAGCGATGCAGGGCTGCAGGCTGGGGAAAGTATTTGCTGACATTGGATCAGGCAAAAGCTTTTGATCGTGTTAACCACGAGTACCTGTGGTTGCTCCTTAGTAAGTACGGTCTGCCGGGTGGTTTTGTCAATTGGTTAAAAGTCTTGTATAAGGGGGCAGAAAGCTTTCCTCTTGTTAATGGTTGGGTTGGGCAGTCCTTTGAGGTTGGCTCCGGGGTGCGCCAGGGTTGTCCCCTGAGTCCCTTGCTCTATGTGTTTGCAATCGACCCCTTCATCAGGAGGCTAGAGAGCGGCATGTTGTGTGGGGTGCCAGTGGGGCTCCCAGGTGAGACGCCTTTGAGGATTGTTGCCTATGCGGACGATGTGTCCGTGATTGTCACTGGGGCGGATGAAGCAGAGGAGGTGGTCTCTCTGACATCACGGTATTCTGAAGCATCAGGCTCCAAGATCAATCAGGAAAAGACTGAAGTTTTCTGGATGGGAAAGGAAGGTGAGGGTTTTGATCTCCCGGACACCTTTCCAGTGCCCCAGGAAAGAATTAAGATTCTAGGCATTGAATTTGGACCTGGTGATTATGGCCTCAAAAACTGGGAAGGCAGACTGGAAATTGCCAATACTAAGGTGGTCAGCTGGAAGAGATGGAAGTTATCTATGAGGGAAAGGGTTGATCTGATTAAGACTTACCTGATTCCGATCTTCTTGTATGTCAGCTTTGTCTGCATCTTGCCAGTGTCTCTCTATGCTAGGGTCAGTAGTGTGTTCTTCCAGATGTTGTGGGGGAACAGACTGAACCCCATCAAGAGGAATGTCACCTATCTATCCAGGAGGGAGGGTGGCTTAGGTATGGTCAACCCAGTTCTTTTCTTTTCACTGCTTTTTCTCAAGTTTAACATTGGTAATATGCTTGCAGTGGAACCTCCTGGATGGGTAGGCATCTTTAGATCTTGGTTTAGGCCTTTTCTGCGACTTTGGGAAGAGGGTGGCCAAGTGAAGAATCTCAGGGGTCATCGTGGTCAGCTACCAGCCTATGTCGCTCCGTGCCTGAAGTTACTACGGCAGTGGCGATTGTCGGCTGAAGATCTCAGATCGGTTCCGAGGAAAGTCCTTATGAGTCGAGTCTTGAGCGAAGTCTTTCATGACCCACTGGCCTTAAGGGATTGCCCAGGCCCAGTTTTGAGGGCAGGGTTAAGACTTATTAATTTGGACAGAGTACCCCCTAAATTTAGGGATCTGGCCTGGTTGTGCTTCCATGGGAGGCTCTATGTTAGGGGCAATTTGAAATTCCGCAGTGGGGTGGATCGTAGCTGTCCTCGGGAGGAGTGTGCAGGTGAGGAGGAGACTATGGACCATTTTCTGCTTCATTGCCCCTTTAACATAGAAGTGTACAAACAGGTGGGGCGGGCCCTCGGTGTTCCTTTCCTCTCCAGGCTGGGTTATGCTGAGTGGGTGTATGGAGCATTCAATACTGGTGGGCTTTTTTGTTTAGATACACTTTTTCTAGTTAGCCTAGTAGTCCGTTATTTCACTTGGAACGCACGGTGTCAGGTCTGCATTCGGCGTAAAATCCTTCCTGTTCAGGTGGTGGTGTATGACATTCTGCATGAGGTGGAGAAGATTCGGGTACTTGAGAGAGACAAGCGGAGTCAGGGGGCTTGGTTGAAGGCGTGGAGGGGTTTCAAGCCTCCCTGACTGCCAGGAGTCTCTTTCCCGGGTGTGGCTGTCTGTCTCTTATCACCCTAGATTATTATTATTTGGATTTATTTTTTGATAAATGGCTGCGTACATAGGTGATGGGTTGTGCCTCTTGGGCCCTCTCTGCTGCTTTATGTAAATAGTTTTGGTAGTGGATTATGTATATATTGTAAATATTCTGAACATGGATGTGTATTCCTTGGATTTATGTTGAAGTTTTGTACTTTGGTTTTGTTTTTTTACTTTTGTATAAAATTGGTTGCTTGATTCTTTTTAATAAAAGATCAATAGTGCCCCGTCTTTGGCGTCAGTTGGAGGAATAGTGCCCCGTCTTTGGCGTCAGTTGGAGGAATAGTGCCCCGTCTTTGGCGTCAGTTGGAGGAATAGTGCCCTGTCTTTGGTGCCAGTTGGAGGAATAGTGCCCTGTCTTTGGTGCCAGTTGGAGGAATAGTGCCCTGTCTTTGGTGCCAGTTGGAGGAATAGTGCCCTGTCTTTGGTGCCAGTTGGAGGAATAGTGCCCTGTCTTTGGTGCCAGTTGGAGGAATAGTGCCCTGTCTTTGGTGCCAGTTGGAGGAATAGTGCCCTGTCTTTGGTGCCAGTTGGAGGAATAGTGCCCTGTCTTTGGTGCCAGTTGGAGGAATAGTGCCCTGTCTTTGGTGCCAGTTGGAGGAATAGTGCCCTGTCTTTGGTGCCAGTTGGAGGAATAGTGCCTTGTCTTTGGTGTCAGTGGCAGGAATAGTGTCCTGTCTTTGGTGGGAGGAATAGTGCCCTGTCTTTGGTGCCAGTGGGAGGAATAGTGCCCTGTCTTTGGTGCCAGTGGGAGGAATAGTGCCCTGTCTTTGGTGTCAGTGGAAGGAATAGTGCCCTGTCTTTGGTGTCAGTGGAAGGAATAGTGCCCTGTCTTTGGTGTCAGTTGGAGGAATAGTGCCCTGTCTTTGGTGTCAGTTGGAGGAATAGCGCCCTGTCTTTGGTGTCAGTTGGAGGAATAGCGCCCTGTCTTTGGTGTCAGTTGGAGGAATAGCGCCCTGTCTTTGGTGCCAGTTGGAGGAATAATGCCCTGTCTTTGGTGTCAGTGGAAGGAATAGTGCCCTGTCTTTGGTGTCAGTGGAAGGAATAGTGCCCTGTCTTTGGTGCCAGTTGGAGGAATAGTGCCCTGTCTTTGGTGTCAGTGGAAGGAATAGTGCCCTGTCTTTGGTGTCAGTTGGAGGAATAGTGCCCTGTCTTTGGTGTCAGTTGGAGGAATAGTGCCCTGTCTTTGGTGTCAGTTGGAGGAATAGTGCCCTGTCTTTGGTGTCAGTTGGAGGAATAGTGCCCTGTCTTTGGTGTCAGTTGGAGGAATAGTGCCCTGTCTTTGGTGTCAGTTGGAGGAATAGTGCCCTGTCTTTGATGTCAGTTGGAGGAATAGTGCCCTGTCTTTGGTGTCAGTTGGAGGAATAGTGCCCTGTCTTTGGTGTCAGTTGGAGGAATAGTGCCCTGTCTTTGGTGTCAGTTGGAGGAATAGCGCCCTGTCTTTGGTGTCAGTTGGAGGAATAGCGCCTTGTCTTTGGTGTCAGTTGGAGGAATAATGCCCTGTCTTTGGTGCCAGTGGGAGGTATAGTGCCCTGTCTTTGGTGCCAGTTGGAGGAATAATGCCCTGTCTTTGGTGCCAGTGGGAGGAATAGTGCCCTGTCTTTGGTGTCAGTTGGAGGAATAGTGCCCTGTCTTTGGTGTCAGTTGGAGGAATAGTGCCCTGTCTTTGGTGTCAGTTGGAGGAATAGTGCCCTGTCTTTGGTGCCAGTTGGAGGAATAGTGCCCTGTCTTTGGTGTCAGTTGGAGGAATAGTGCCCTGTCTTTGGTGCCAGTTGGAGGAATAGTGCCCTGTCTTTGGTGTCAGTTGGAGGAATAGTGCCCTGTCTTTGGTGCCAGTTGGAGGAATAGTGCCCTGTCTTTGGTGTCAATGGAAGGAATAGTGCCCTGTCTTTGGTGTCAGTGGGTGGAATAGCGCGCCAAGGGTGGATAAAAGCAAATTTGGAGACCCCTGCCCTTGACTAAAATGGGAAAGCCTGGCTTTCCTGGCTAACAATAATATATTTAAAAAAAAATGCCTGTGCAACCACTTAAAAAAAAAAAAAGTCTATGAAAACAAACATAAGCGCTCAGCTGAAGTGTGAATGCAGCCTTGTGCACACAGACCATACAATGTAAATTGTGGGTGTGTTTCTGTGCCCAGGGATACGGCTGCCCATAGTAATGAATGGCTGTATGCAGTTAGATGCAGTATATACAAGTCACATCCAGGGATTGTGCAGCCAATGAAATCGGTGGGACCATAAATGCACATTGCTGCACCACGGCTCGGTTTACACTGCAGTAATATGTGCCAACGTTGGCATGTGCTTTGCTTATTGATGGTCTGTGGTGTCATTCATACTTGGTGATGGTAAACACACACACACAGTTTAAAGTGGTTGTAAACCCATGGGGATTAAAAAAAAAAAAATGCAAGACAAAGGCATAATGAGCTAGTATGCATAGCATACTAGCTCATTATGATGTACTTGCCTTAGATCGAAGTCCCCTGTAGCGATCCTGGCACACCACTTTGGCCGGCGACATATCTCCCGGAGTTACTTCCGGGCATCCTGGTCTCCGGCGCTGTGATCGGCCTGGAGCCGCAGTAACAGCACACTAGCTGAAGAGACGGAACATGCGAGCCGTCTCTTCAGTGCGCATGTGCCGATGATGTCCAGTTGTCCACACATGCGTATACAGTGAATATCTCCTAATATGCGTTTTGGTGCAGTGTGACATTGTAAAAGAACCCAGTGCTTTGTTTATGCAATTTTTTTTTTTTTTTTTTTGGTGCATAAGGGCAGCGCATTAAAGTGCAGAAACGCACACAAACATGCACGTGCTTCGTTGCACCTGTATGGTGTGAGTGGAGACTTCGCGTATGTAAACCCCTATGTCGCGTACACACAGTCGAATTTTCCGATGGGAAATGTTCGATAGGAGCTTTTTGTCGGAAATTCCGACCGTGTGTAGGCTCCATCGGACATTTTCCATCGGAATTTCCAACAAACAAAATTTGAGATCTGGATCTCAAATTTTCCGACAAAAAAATCCGTTTTCGTAAATTCTGATCGTGTGTACACAATTCCGACGCACAAAATTCCACGCATGCTCGGAATCAAGCAGAAGAGCCCTGGCTATTGAACTTCATTTTTCTCGGCTCGTCGTACGTGTTGATTTGTGTGACCGTGTGTATGCAAGACAAGTTTGAGCCAACATCCGTCGGAAAAAAATCCATGGATTTTGTTGTCGGAATGTCCGATCGTGTGTACAGGGCATTGCAATGAAAATCTCTTGTTTGCTCCCTTTTTGGTCTGTTTAATTTACCAATAAATAGACCAACGTTGCTCCCCCATAGATACAGTCAGTGTGCGAGTTGTCGCCCTAGAAAAGGAAGTGTCTTAGCATTGGTAACTGACGCATTTCACTTGTTGCCTACAATTTTGTCTTTAAAATATGTTTTATTTACCCTGACATAATATTGTTTTTTTAATTTCATGGTTTGTGTTTAGCAACCAAACGGGGTGGATATAAGTTTTTTTGTTTTTGTTTTCAAAAAAATTAGCTTTATATATTTCTGATCAGATTTTTTTACTTAAATTGACAATGGGTTTTTTTTTTTTTTTTTGATCGACTTGATTTAAATCAAATCCACGCTGCAACCAAATAAGTAATAAAGGAGTATGCCAATTTTTTGTTCAGGCCGTTGTTTAATTGCAGGTTTCTTTTTTTTAATTAGAGCAAAAGTTTTTTTTTTTTATAATCCTTCAAATCAAATATTGCTCACCGGGAAAAGGTGATGAGATGAAATTGATATGAGACATTTAGGGCTGGGTGCGTTGTGAAGAGGCAGTGTGATGCATTGTTACAGTGCTACTTTTGGCAATTACTAGAGCAGCTTGCATAGACATTTATGCATGAAGTCGCACATATGTCTGCCAAGTTGCACCTGACATGCAGCTTTGAAATCGTGCAATTTCAAAGCCACATTTAGTGTGAACCAAGGCTAAATGAAAATAAGAAGATTTTTTTTTTTTTTTCAACCTTACCAGGCAATTTAGCATGATGCATTTATGATTAGGGGCTTTTATAATAATAATAATAATAATAATAATATTATTACTTTTTTTTTTGGGTTAGGGTACTAATACATGATTTTTAGTTATTTGTGTATTTATTTATATATCATTACTATTTTATTGCATTTGAGCAGAAAAAAAAGCACTTTTCTGTTAATTTCTATGGGATTAGAAATGCCCCGAAAACGTGCAAATCTGACCAATTTGAGCTACATAAAAAGCTCCAGAACTTTTTTGAGCTTCCAGCGTCTAGCTTTAGGCAACTTGGAGTAGAGATGTGAACCAACTCCTAGAAAACGTTTTTTTTTTTTTTTTCTCCAGCGTTTTTTGGAGCTTCAAGTTACAAAGTGCTGAGGTGTGTATAGGTCCTTTAAAGGTTAACTTTATCATAAAGGAGGGTACCTATTGTGATAGATTACAGTTGAAATTTAAATAATATAAAATAAAAATTCAACCCAGGATGGTGAAGTGACACACCCTGTAAACCTTGTTTTGTTTTAGTAATTAGAGAACTTGTACTTTGTTTTGACAGGTAGTTATATTCCTTATTATTCAGACGCTGAGCCTTCTATTATTTCCGTAAAATAATTACATATTGTCTACATAATAAAACTCTAATGTGTACTGAGGCCGTGTGAGAAAAGGGATTTTGCTGGATCTTTAAAGCAAAGCCGTGGATTGTTGCAGGGACTGTAAGCTGTCTTCTTTCCTTGGTATGGGGACCCTCAGACCCTCCGATATATTTTCATCATCTCTGGCAAGCACCATAGAAGCCACAAATCCTGGCCTGCTCTGTAGACAAAGTTTCATCTAGAGGGGGCATGGTTGCCATGTAGTCCCACTGAAAAAAACACCACTCAGTAAGGCCAGCTACCCATCCTTAAGGCTACATTCATCTTTTTCATACACCGATCAGCCATAACATTATGCTTACTTGAATCAGAAAAGGGCTTGCGACTCGGATGATCTTGAATAAAAGTCCTTTATTGGGTTACATGGGTACACGGGTACAGGCTACGTTGACGCGTTTTGGCTAAGCAGCCTTCAACAAAGCATGATGAAGGCTGCTTAGCCGAAACGCGTCAGCATAGCCTGTACCCATGTAACCCAATGAAGGACTTTTATTCAAGAGCATCCGAGTCGCCAGCCCTTTTTATGTTTCAAGTACTGCATTTTGGGGCCTGAACGTCCTGGCTAGAGCACCGGTTCACAGTTCATAGATCATCATATTGGCAGTGGAGCTGGGGTATCATTTTGCTTCTCTTATAACATTATGCTTAGGCAGCAAGTGAACATGTCCCTGTAGTTGATGTGTTGAAAGCAGAGAAAATGGGAAAGCATGAAGATTTGCGCATCTGTGACAAGAGCCAAATTTTAATGGCCAGACAACTGCATCTCAAAAACTGCAGCTCTTGTGGGATGTTCCCAGTCTGCAGTGGTCAGGACCGACCAAAAGTAGTCCAAGGAAGAAAAACCAAGGCTCATTGATGCATGTGGGGAGCGAAGACTAGCCTGTGTGGTCTCATCCAATACTGGAGCTCAAATTGCTAAAAAAAAAAAATAAATAAAATAAAAAAAAAATGCAAGTTCTAGAGCTGCACAATTAATCATTAAATAATCGAGATCACAATTCAACCCTCCTCCAGATCTTAATACAGCATTTCCCCATTTAGTGCAGAGCAGTTCTCTGCTGACAGCTGTCAAACTTGGCAGGCTGCCCGTTTTTTTTTCCTATTGATAGCTGAGTGAGCAGAGAACTCTCTACAATTGTTACATGAATGAATCTAGAAATTCTGCAGAGATCGAGATCACGATTTTTTAACAATTGATCGTGCAGCTCCTAGTTCCAAGTAAAAAAATACTGATTTTAACTTGTAAGCAACAAGTGTCAGAAAAAGGCTTGGTCCTTAAGTGCTTAAACTGCCCTTATTTACAGACCGAAGTTCATCCCTTTGATCTAAGAACGAAATTTTACAATGTTTATAGTTATCTGGCCTGAGGAATGTTGTGATTAAACTGGGCAGGAGGCTGCCTGTTTTATCATTTTTTTAAGCTATATCATGAAAGGCTGAGTGCATTTGCTTGCCTTTATCTGGCCCTTGGGCCACTATTCCTCCCACCGATATGAGACATCTGCCTACTGACGCCAGCAGTGGGGCACTATTCCTCCCAATGATTCCAACAACGGAGCACTATTCCTCCTCCTAATACCAAATGTGGCAAAGTTTATGCACATTGATGCAAAGAAAGTTTCCGCTCCCCCTTTCTACAGTCTGGTCTGCCTAAAGTCTGAAGGATAATAAGCTGGCCCTTTGTTTAGAAGGTTTGGAAACCCCTGGCTTAAAGGATCTTCTGCTGATAGCTTGATGCCAGATACCACTGCATACCTTCAGGGGTCTAGCGGAGTCTATGCTTGACAGGTCAGGGCTGTTTTGGCAGCAATATTAGGTGGATGGTTATAATGTTATGGTTGATTTTGTGTACAGTATATTTGGAGTGTGAAAGGAAATCCCTGGAGAACATTCAAACCCTATGTGGATAGTGTCCTGGCCAAGATTCAAACCAAGGACTCTTAGTGCAGCAAGGCATAACCTTGAACCAACTTGAGTACAACCAGCCTGCCAGATTCTCTTGTGATTAACAGTAGCGGCTTCTATAGAGGCTAGCGATAATCACGGTCTTCTCCCGGCAAATTCGCTCCATGTATGGCCAGCCTTGATGTCTGGATTCAACAACTGTCAGACTGATAGAAGGGGTGGAAATGTAGGAGAAAGGTGCCAAAAAGCTAATTTTACCTCTGCAGATTTTTTTGGAAGCAACTTTTCCTCCTCCTCTACAATCCAGGCCCCTTTCACACTGGAGCGGTTTTCAGGCGGTATTGCACTAAAAATACCACCTGAAAACTGCCCCTAAACAGCCTCCGCTGTTTGTTCAGTGTGAAAGCCCGAGGGCTTTCACACTGAAGCGGTGCGCAGGCAGGGCGGTGAAAAAAGTCCTGCAAACCGCTTTTTTGGAGCGGTGAAGGAGCGGTGTACTCACCGCTCCTTCACCGCTCCTGCCCATTGAAATCAATGGGACAGCGCGGCTATACCGCGGTAATACCGCGGCTATAGCCGCGCTGTACGAGGGATTTTACCCCTTTTTCGGGCCGCCAGCAGGGGTTAAAACTGCACCGCTAGCGGCCGAATACCGCTGCAAGAACGACGGTACAGCAGCGCTAAAAATAGCGCTGTTGTACCGCCGACGCCCCCACCGCCCCAGTGTGAAAGGGGCCTAATTCTGCCTCCCTTATGACAGGTGCATTTTGTGTTACAAAAACAGTTTACTTATCAAGGTAAAAGTTGATTATTATTTTTTTTTTTTTTTTTTCCCTGTTTGCTTTGTGACAAGAAAAATCCATTGAGTGTGAACATTTGCTCTGAGGTTGGCCAGCTCTTCCCTGGTGTTCTAACAGGTGTGTATGTGTGTGGCCGCTCACCCAAACCGTCACACTAAAAGTGTCAAAGCCGAGGCTGACAAATTCCTAACCCATTTCTTTTTATAAGACGTTAAGTAAAAGTGATCCTGTCTAATATACTGATAAATCCTGTTTGGCGCTAGTTGGGGGGGGTGGAAAAATATATGCCCTGACAAGCATGCATCGAAGGCTTCTACGATCCCTATAGAAATCCTGCTAAACATTGGTGTGAAATTTCGACATAGGGTATCAAACTGTCAGAAGGGATAGTGCTGACAAACACCTTCCCCTGCCTTCAGGGGAGTAATTTACACATAATCCTGCCTGACGCTTGGCTACATATGAGAGGGAAGGGAGAACAATCCTAAACCAGTTCAGTAATGCAGACCAGCCGCCAGTAAAGGGACACTGGTGAGTAACATTATACTGGATGGATGAGGGCTCTAATGAAAATAATGCAAATATGGGCATAGCTTGTATTTTTTTTTTTTAACTTGCATACATCATTCAAATTTCACATGTTGGTAATTGTACAGTAATTTTTTTTTTTTCCAGGTAAATAATTGATTCCAAACAGAAGCAACATGCCATCCTTGAGTTCTTGATGGAGGGGGTAAAGGCTGTTCTACATTGAGGGTCTCAGTCTTCAGTGCTCCTTTCCCCTTTGTATCCATCTGTCCACATTGCTCTTGTCAATGGTGTCATCTCTGTAAATATGCTGTCACCTTCTGTGGATATGGGACAGCTGCCACCCCTTCTTCATCAAGAACTTCATGATGGCAAGTTTCTGCTTGGAATCCATTATTTACCTGCAATGAAGGGGAAAAAAAAAAGAGGAGTTACTATAGGGAAGAGTTACTCTAAAGCGGAGCTCCACCCAAAAGGGATAATTCTGCTTTAAGCACATTTGGGGGAGGGGGGGACAACGACAGGTACCTAGTTTTGACAGGGACCTGTTCCCACTTCCGCTCCCTCCTTGCAATCTTCTGGGACACGTCACATGTCCCAGAAGACTGCCTGACCAATCGGGAGGCGCTGCGTGACTTGCACAAGCGCCGTGCGCACCTGGCTGAGAAGCCGCAAGTTGTCGCAGCCGGGTGCCCACGTTTGCACACTTGCAATGCCGGTGCTGCGGAGAGGTGAGGATTCAGGTGGCTGGATCATGGGACAGGTGAGTGTGTGTTTAGTAAAAGTCAGAAGCTACACTTTTTGTACCTGCTGACTTTTAATAAACACAAAAATGAGTGGAACTCAGCTGTAATAAAAAGTTATGCTCACTTTTGCTTTACTTTCAGTACAGCTCTCGTAATAGCATTGCATGCTAACTTAAAGTAGTAAAAATATAACGAATAATTCTGCGCTACCCAAACAGCAAGCAGCTAACACAGCTAGTAGGATTTAAGCAAAAACTGAATAACAAAAGATAGTGTAGCGCTAATAAAAAAAAACATATGTTGTATAATATGAAAAGCAATGGATTTCTCAAATGCACATATTTTGCATATGGAGAGAACATAGACAATATATCGAGAGATGTAAAAAGTCCTAAGAGTCCACAAAAAATGTGTATCTTGCAAATTAGTAGTAGTAGTCCTCAATGTGTATATGGCTTCGTATTGCACGTATCCACAAGCAAAGACACATCTGTTTCAAAGATACACCACCACCAACATAAAGAAGGCTTACCAGAACCTGTGGACCCAATACAACTTACGTTGAACTGGGTCGAACGAGCTTGAATCCTCAGTGGCTGATGGACTCCCTTGGAGGATGAAAGAAGGTCCAAAGATGGTGTATGGAACAGTATGAGTCTCAGGGGTGGTGTCCTCAGTGGGTTGGTTATAATGAGCAAAGAAAAACAGAAAAAGGCCACATAGTGTAATCCCATACGGAAAATGTATGACAAATTTATTGTAAAAGGAAATACACTCACATGTAAATGGGTTAAAAACAGCGCTGTACAGGTAAAAAATGGCGGCAGTGGGGTCCTACCCTACTACTTAAAGTAGTTGTAACGGCTGAAAGGGGTTGTAAACAATCATGTTTTTTCACCTTGCATCCTAGGCATTAAGGTGAAAAAACACCTGGCAGTCAATAGCCCCCTCCCCCGTTTTACTTGAGCCCCTTCATATTTTCGGTGAGGCCACACTCTCCCTATCTCCACGGGGTCCCGGCTCTTGATTGGATAGATTGATGGCCAATGACGCGGGCGCCAGGGGGCGGGGCCGAGTCTGGCATTCGTGTCTGTGGACGCAAATGCTGGACTCGGGAGCTGACCTGCAAGGTGACCCCCTCAAGAGAGCACTTCTCTTAGGGGGTTATCTGATGCGGGGAGGAGCTGCGAGAGCTGCCAGGGGACCCCAGAAGAGGAGGATTGGGGCCACTCTGTACAAGCAAAAAAAAAACCAATCCTTTACAATCGCTTGAAGTTTTTTTTTTTTTTTTTTTTTTTTTTTACCTTTTAATGCATTCTATGCATAGTGGGGTCAAATTGACGTTCATTTTCAACCACAGTGACAGGAAAATTTGGAAATAATAGAAAACTTCTTGGTAAGAGGAATTTTCAGACAGTGAATGTGGTTTTCGTTCAGAAATTACATTAATTTTAAACAGAAATGTTAAAAGCAAGTGAAAATTTTAAGCAACATTCTTTCATTCAGCGAATGTATAAAGATTTTTCGTCCGAATATTCTAATCTAAAAATTGATCCGTATGGCCAGCATAAGGCTCGGTACACACCTATGCAGTTTGCTTGTGATCTCTTTCTGCAGTGCTTTTTGATTTTTGCGCACGTGATTTTGCTGCAATTTGCGTTTTTGCATTTTTTTTTGGCCAATTTGTTGTTGGGCAGATTAAAAAACACAAATTGCTGAAAAACGCATTACATGCTTTTCTGCAGCTTCTCCATTGAAGTATATTGAACCAAAAAAGCACAGTTTTGTGTTTTAAAAAAAAAAGTCCCTGACCCTTTCCAAACACGCAGTGGCTGAAAAAAGCATAGATGTAAAGGTGTCCCATAGGAAACCATTTAAATGAACTGCAGTGCGTTTCTGCAAAAAGCACCAAAAAACACACATAGATGTGAACCAGGTCTAAGACGTTTAGTAAAATAATGGGGTTAAAAAAAATAAAATTAGCCCTTTTATAGTACAAAAAAAGCAGATAATCACTACTGTTAGACCTCTTTCACACGGCCGATCCATTCAGGTCCGCCTGTCAGACGGACTGTCCATGGAGGTCTATGGAGGGTCGGATGTCAGTGGTGACATGTCCGCTGACATCCGACCCGCTCCAATCCGAAAAAGTGTGACGGAGGAAAAAACCTACTTTTCCATCCGTGATCGGATCGGGTGACGACGGACTCTACGGTCCGTCATCATCCGATCCCCCATAGGGGAGAGCGGCGCTCTGACAGGTCCGTCGCTGCACAGTGTGCAGAGACAGACCTGTCATCTGCCTGCTCAGCGGGGGATCGGCGGAGCGATCTCCCACTGAGCAGAGCGGGCTCCGTACACAGACACGTCCGTGTGAAGGAGCCCTAAGGGGTTAATTTTTTTTACTGTAGAACTGTGAACGTAATATTTACAGTAGTGATTATTTGCTCTTTTTGTACTATAAAGGGCTCATTTTAGTTTTTTTTTTTTTTTTTAACCCCATTATGTTACTGGCCGATTAATTGATTATGAAAATAATCGATTACTATTTTCATAATCGATCAGTTGCTGATTAATCGATTAGTTGTTTCAGCCCTACTTCCGTGGCATCGATTTAGAACGGTTCCATTGCCGTTAATGGGGCGCTACTTGTCATGCGACTTTGAACTCTCAAGTCGCATGACAATTCGCAGCAGTATGAACTGGGCCTAACGCAGCCAGAGTTACTTTTTATTCCCATGACTGAAAAAAAAAATTCTGAAGCCCCCCCCCCTGTATTTTCATTTGTTATGCATGGCACCCTAATGCACATAAACAGTAGGTACACATGCACAGTGGTGCACCAGAAAGCACAGATTGAGGTTCTATTCAAACTGAAGAGACTGCATTGACACAACTCACAGTTCATTCACAAAAGTGTGTTTTTTATTGCATGCCAAGGTGTGAGGAGGCCTGAACGAGAAAATTACAATGTTTTCAATTGCTGGGTTCATCCAAAAGTCATTTTAAAAGCTAATTCCACCTTTCATACCATGTTTCATGTTACGCCCATATTTAGGTTGTAGCATGGAAAATGGAGCCCTTCTGCAGCCTCACTCCCACGTTCCTGACATGTTGACTTTTGGTGTTTTGTCCCCAAAGCATTCTGTTTTTTGTTTCTTTCCCTTTTTTTTTTTTTTTTTTTTTTTTTTTTTTTTTTTTTAACTATTATTCCCTGTGGCTGCACAGGGATCTGTGGGGTCGATTTCCTAAAATTGGAGAGTGCAAAATCTGGTGCACTGATTGGCTACCATGCACAGCTGCATTACATTTTACACTCTCCAGTTTTAGTAAATTTAAATCCACTGACTGAAACAACCTGTAAGCCCCCTTTCACATCGGTGTGGCTTTGAAATAGCACAACTTCAGCACGATTTTTAGAGACGCAGTGCGATTGGACTGCCGATTTCATTGCGGCTTGCAACTTCATACAACACAAGTCTATGCAAGTCACAATGAAATTGGCAAAAAGTAGTACAGGGATCTTTTTTCAAAGACATGAGTCATGGCAAATTGAACGGCTCCATTGCCGACAATGGGGTGCGACTTGTCATGCGATTTAGAACTGTCAACATCTGTGTGAAGGGGGGCTGAGTCTCCTCACAGATCTCAATGGATGTCCCCATACTCGTAGTCCATTTTTATCTTCCAGCACCAGAACTGAACTGCAGAAGTCTGGGCATTGTACCCATGATCGCATTTGCAATTCCTGCAATCTTTTTTCAATGTGGCTGCGTTTATAAGTTTTTTACAATAGTTGGAATATGCCTTTAATATAATGTGCATATACTTCTATCCCTGCTGCTGTTAAGATAATATATAGTATTTTGCAATCGTCTAAAAAAATGTTATATTATCTGTTTCGGACTCCTCCCTAGAAGAGAGGTAGGTGAATCCTACAACTGTATATTATTATAGATATTGAGCAAGTTTTTATGGTCTTGCAGCAGTTTTGGGTGTAGTTTTGTGCTGAGGTTGTCACATTTACATACTAATCACACTTGTCGCTCACTGGGTGCCAAATGATAGACTTGGTAGATGAATTGATTAGTAAATCTTGTTTATCTGTAAGTCATTGGTGTTAAAAACAAGGGCTGATTTCTGCATGTCTAACACGGGTCATGGCCCAGGGCAACTAGGAGTGAAGCCCTGTCACCAACATATTCCCATCCAGTGCTCTTTTTTTTCTCAGAGAATAGGTGCAGGAACTCAACCTCGTCCCCACTGCAAGACCACCCCTCCCCCATCGCAGGGGGAGAGCATGAAAGGTTGGGTGTCGCCAAATTGCACTAATGGTGGGAAGGCCTTACAAAGGCATTGTAAAATACCATAAGGGCATTATGCTTAGGGTTCAGATGTACACTACATACAGGGGGCAGGGTTTTGGTGAGTGCCCTGCGTGCATGGGGCAGGGTTTTGGTGAGTGCCCTGCGTGCATGGGGCAGGGTTTTGGTGAGTGCCCTGCGTGCATGGGGCAGGGTTTTGGGCAGTGCCCTGCGTGCATGGGGCAGGGTTTTGGGCAGTGCCCTGCGTTCATGGGGCAGGGTTTTGGGCAGTGCCCTGCGTGCATGGGACAGGGTTTTGGGCAGTGCCCTGCGTGCATGGGACAGGGTTTTGGGGAGTGCTCTGGGTGCATGGGGGCAGGGTCCGGGAGTGTGCTGCCTGCAGGGGGCAGGGTTATGTAGTGCATGTTTCACAGGCTAGTTTACCGCAATCCCCCCTTCAAATCTTCCCATCCAGTACAAAGCTGTGCTTTCTCACCCAAATCCTCTCTCCCCCCAGGGGCTACTGCTGAAGAGCCACGACCACTTAGGCTAGGTTCACATATATGCAGTGCAGGACACCGCATGTGATTTGGACACACATTCCTTTTCAAATTGCATGCGATTCTTTGCAGTTCGATTCGAGCCAATTCATTTTATATGGGCTCAATTCACACTACACTGCACAAAAAAGGTGCAGGCATCCTCTTTTGCTGTACCAGAATTAAATGGCATAGGGGTTCACACCCATGTCATCTGATTCTTGCAATCACACTGCGTTTTGCAATCTGTTTTTGAGGTGGTATTTAATTTAACATTGACACCGGTGGCAGATCGCATTTACGGAGTGCAATTTCAATATTGTTTGGGAAACGCTCAGGATTCGCTGCGTTTCCTGCACAGAATATGTGTAAACTGAGTGGTGTGCAGTCTGCATGTGTGGACTTCAGGAGAAGCAGACACTAGGGCACTAGAGTGGCTGAGCACATCCCCCACCTCCTCCCTCCTCTGCTCTCATAATATAGTGTAGTACAGGGAGAGGAGCCTGTCACCTGTACACACAGATGTCTGGCTTCTATGTGTGGAAGTGACAGCAGTGAGATGCAGATAAGAGGCCATTCCAGCCAAAAAAAAGCCCATCTGTAAGCCTTTTTTAGACCGCCACCCAGATTGTCAGTGCAATTTGTATGTTTGTTTTGGTGGAATATTGACTTGATCACCTGCTCTGGGTCTGTACATTTAGAACCAAAGTGATCGCAGTATGGCCCACTTTACTAGTTGGCGGCTCTAGGAGTGCGGTCGGAGTGGGTGAACTGTTTATTTCAGATTCTCTACCTCAAGGCTTGGTGTGCCATTTGCGATTTGTGATATCGTCTTGTTATGAAAGAAAAATCAAAGTCAGTCAGCCAATCAGGGGAGAGAGGGGGTGGGGCCAGGTGGGGGCTCTGTGTCTGAATGGATACACGGAGCTCTGACTCGGCTTGGGTGCCCCCTGTATCAAGCTGCTGGCTGAGGGGCACTCAAAGGAGTGAGGGGCTAGGAGCAGCAAAGAGGGACCTGAGAAGAGGGGGATCCAGGCTGCTCTGTGCAAAACCAACTGCACAGAGGAGGTAAGTATGACATGTTTGTTATTTAAAAAAAAAAACGAGCCTTTACAATCACTTTAAGGCTAGCCAGAGGATTGGGGTAGGAGGGGTGGCACAAAATACTTGGCCTAAACAAGCAGGAAATATAAATCACTGGAGACATTCCTGTGTCATAATAAACAGGCCAACACAGTATGTAAAAGGAAAGATATGTCAAATTCAAATGACAAGTGTAAGTTCCTGTGAAGATTCTGCAAACCTAAAACCTGAGACTTTCCCATATACATCAACTTCAAGAAAAATCTACAAAATCCAGTGCTCGTTTGATTCCGAAACGTAATGTGTTGCTGTGGGCAGAAAAAACACTTAGAGCAACCTGCTTTTGTCAGTCTTAACAAAAGGCAAAACTAGAAAGGAAACTGTTGCCCGAGGCAACTGCTATTTTTCGGTTAAATAAATCTCTATTGAAGATGTTTTCTAACATACAGTGAAATCGCCACCTTTGCAAAGATATGATAATCCAAGAAGAGGGGGCAATTCAGAGCAATGTGACTGGGAGACCCAACATACAGCAGATATAGTGCTACCACTTGCCGACCGCCTAACTGTAAATGTACGTCATGTTTTTACATTAAATACAGGGGTTATGGTAGCAGCTAGCTGCCATAACCCCCAGTATCTTTTGTTTTGTTAGGGGACCGGCTTCCAGATAAAAGTGATCCCGCCACGGGATCACTTTTAAAGGCAGCAGGAGAGATGCACCACATGCAAGCTATTGCTGCGATCGTTAGAGCGAGAGCAATAATTCCAGTGCTAGACCTCCCCTCTAACTCCAAACGGGTAACCTGTAAATATTCTTAAAGAGCCTATGGAGATTTTTAGGTACCGTAGTTTATCGCTGTTCCATGAGCGTGCGCAGTTTTAAAGCCGGACATTTTTAGGTATCTACTCGGCGTAATGTCATCTTTCACATTATACAAAGAAAGTGGGCTAACTTTTACTGGTGTGTTGTGGGTTTTTTTTTTTTTTTTAATTCAAGATTGTGGGGTTTTTTTTTTCCCCCAAAAAATTGCATTTGAAAGACCGCCGCGCAAATACCACGTGACATAAAATATTGCAATGACCACCATTTTATTCTCTAGGGTCTCTGCTAAAAAACAATATATAATTTTCAGGGGTTCAAAGTCATTTTCTAGCAAACAATACTGATTTTTACTTGTAAACAACAAATGTCAGAAAAAGGCCTGGTCTTACGGTGTACCCTGCAGAGAGCAACTCAACAATCTTGTAGTATTAAAAGAGAAAAATGGCCAAAACTCTTTTTGGTCATACTTCTGTGGGTCACAGGGGTGCACTTACTTTCCCACTATCAGCTGATGTCAAAGAGCTGCTCCACGCTCTGGAAGGATCTCAACCATATTGTCTGGCTCCACCCAGCTGCCTGATTGGCAGTTGATTCCAGCTTTCAGTGCACAGCTGAAAGCCGAAACCAGCTGCGCCCGCCCCCTCTTCAGCCTGGCGCTCCAGTGAGCGTTGGAAGGGCAGAGCAGAAAACGCCGACTAACAGTCGCTGCTCTCCACTCTGAGCAGACTGCGAACTGAGGGATCAGTGGTCATGTAATCACTCCGTTTTCGGTCTTAGGCCAGCCATACACTGTTCCGATCTCAGCCGATTCCTGCTGATTTGAATCATTAATGGGCAGGCTGAATGTACCAAGCTGATCGATCAACTTGGGTGCAACCAGGCTGCCAGATTCTCTTGCGATTTATAGCAGCCGCTGGCAATAAATACTGTGTTCTCACTGCGGGGGACGGCTTTCCCCACCAGGAGAAGACAATGGCCCAGCGGCAGGGATTGCCCTGTCAGCACGGTCTGTGTAGATGGGGGGAATTGTGGGTTAGAGGAAAGAAATTTGCACTGTCTATGGCCTGCTTTAGAGCCAGTGTGATAAAATATATAGCAAAACAACAAAAAAGTGTGGCGCTGAACAATGTCACATATAACTGTAAACCAGTCAATAGGCAATAAAAAGGATCAATTGTATCTGCTTTGAGCAAGTAGTCCTCATGTGGACATTAAAGATGCGTAGTCTATATGACAATATGTTATAAACAGAATATTGGAGGATTATATAGACATCTCGACTAAAAATCCGCTCACTACCACCAAGAGTTGAAGAGGCTTACCAGATGAGGTGGACCCAATGGAGCATACGCCGGATTGGGTCGGACAAGGCTTAGGTGGTGAGTGGCTGTGTATACTCCGAGAAGGATGCGGTCTCGCGGGTTTGCTATATTCCTCCAGATAATACCAGGAACTTGAGAGCTGTACGCAATCTCCCGGATGTGGGAGGTCATGTAGATCTTAAGGAAGTGGTGGGGTGTTCCGTAAGTAAGCCCCTCAAAGCTAAGCTTTGATATAGCAAACCCGCGAGACCGCATCCTTCTCGGAGTATACACAGCCACTCACCACCTAAGCCTTGTCCGACCCAATCCGGCGTATGCTCCATTGGGTCCACCTTATCTGGTAAGCCTCTTCAACTCTTGGTGGTAGTGAGCGGATTTTTAGTCGAGATGTCTATATAACCTTGGGAATGGAGGTAGATTTAGGGTGACACAGCATGTGTCAAGCATATCTCATGAACCAGATATCTCACGGACCTGATGTAACATGGGCAGAGCAGGAGCTCCAGAATTGCACAGGTAACACAGAAAAGTCGGTAAAATGAAAGAAAAGGGGGGGGTCCTTTTGGTAAGTGTAGCAGCTAGCAATCAAAATCATTAGGTAATATTCGGTCCAAATCTGTTCAAATGTGTGCATTGAATAATTTAAAGTGGAGTTCCACCCACTTTTACAACTCTTCAGCATCCCTCACTAAATTGAGCACTGTAAACAAATTGGATATTTTTTTATTTTTTTCTCAGCACCTACTGTATATCTGCTGTATTCATTTTTCACTTCCTCCTCCCTGGCCGCGGCCCATCGCATCATTTCCTGTTTGCAATGCCTTCTGGGAAGGGGCGGCAACTTCCTCTGAAACTGCCGTTGCTATGGAAACCTGACCTGTAACCTATTACACTGCTTGTGCTGCACTGAGCATGTGCGAGATCTGCAAGGATGAGATCCAGGAAGAAATACAGTCTGGCTTCAGATGCCCACACTTAAGATGGCCACGGCCTGCTGTAAGTTTATAAAATAACAAACTACTGCTATAAACTGACAAAACAGACCTTAGTTTACAGACTAACTTTACTAGAATACATTAAGCTTGTGTATTATAGGGGTATTTTTATTTAAAAAGTATAATTTTGGCCGGAACACCACTTTAAGCTTGTGGCCATTTTTTTTTTATTCACTAGAAACCATGACAAACATTTTTGTTTCACCTGCAAGACCACCATGCCTTGGCTAGTGCTGACAGAGAGGGAAAGGGAAGGGGCAAACAAAGACGTCCTCAGGTGCCCAACGTCCTCCTTATCAACCTCTGACATTGGTTGTTAGAAAGCCAGCCACTTGCCTGCACGGTGCCCAAGGTTGTAATGCCACACAATAAAAACCTGAGCCTTTGTGTAACAAAAACAAAGGATGACCCACCCGCCAGCTTGTTGACCTTTTTTTCTGGCATTTTTCCAAGGCACCCCTGAAGAACCCAGAAGGCACCTCCAGGGTGGTCTGGTCTAAGGCAATGGCTATTTTTAGGGCATGGACAGGATTGCTGATAGGATAGCAGGCTAAACGGGGTAAAATAATACTTGCCTTTTTCCATGTGTCGCTCCCTCACTGGCTTACTGGTGGTGTTTTTGTTTGCGAGGAAGCAGCACCTCACTCATGTGAACAGCGAGGGAGCGACACATGGAAGTCAGTGAGCTTTTTCTCCACAGTTTTTGGTGATTTGTCACCAGCAACTGGATTGTGTCTAACATCAAGTCTTGAAGTTTAGAGTGAACTGCCTGCATTTTTTTTTTCGGTTCAGCCTAGTAGAGAAGGTCACACTGAAGTGTTAATTTTTGCTGCTACTTGGTTATTTTCAGGAAGCTTAGCAGATGTTTATCATGGTTCCCGGGGCTATTTTGGATTTTTCTTTTACCTTTGTGTGTGTGTGTATAATTAACTAAAACTTTGCATATTAAAAAAACATTGATGAGGTACAATAACTAGTACGGCAGGACGGGAGGGTGTACAGTACACCCACCGCCTCACCCTGGGGGGGGGGGCAAAACTTTCCCGATGTCTGTAGTTATCTATTACCAATGCTGCTACAATGGAGGCCGTGGTCCCATCCACACTGCATGCTGGGAATAATACATCATGGCCTGCTAATGATGAAGCCTCCTGAGTCATCTGCCTTCAAAAGAAAGTTTATATATTGCCCCAAGGAACCAATCTGACATTCAGTTTTACTAATTAATTGGCTCAACCCCAGCCAACATTTTGTTTTATTTTTTTATTTTTTCCTTTACGTATGACTTGAGAAGAGTAAATGCTTTTGCCAACATTTTATTGCTGCCATTAACCCCAGTGCAGAGTTTATGCCTCACTTTCTGTCCTTCAGACAGATGGGGAGTGGTTGTCCAAGGTATAGGCAGACCAATCCAGTATCCTTACAGGAGTTCAAACTAGTGGTGCACCGAAATGAAAATTCTAGACCGAAACCAAAAATTCAGCATGCGCTTGGCTGAAAACCAAAATGGACAGTTTAAAAAATATAATATAATATAAATATATTTTATTATCATATTGCATCCCTTTTTTGCAGGTTTATACATACTTAAGTTAGGGTTGCCACCCGTACGGGATTGACCCAGACAGTACGAGTTTGGCAACTTGTGTCCGGGTTTCTGTCCCCTGGAAACCCGGGCACAACATATATCCAGCGCCTCTGTGTCTCATTTTGTCCCGTCCTCCGCCCCGTAGCTCTGTGTTTACTATGTGGCATGTGGCCGGTGGCGGCTGTGCGCCTCTCTGCAGCTGCTCCATATCACGGTCCGGGTCTCTAGTCGGTCTAACTCCTCTCCTACACTTGTCTGTGTAAGAGCTCCTCACCTCTTGAAACCTCGCCCTCTTCTTGCTCCATCACAGCTGGGGGGACCTGATATTGAGGTGACCGGGGAGCCTGGAACCTTCTCCGCACGGCAGGAACCCAAAGGTATGATCGCAGCCACCCTCCTCTGTCAGCCGCCCCCCTCCTCTCCCCTGTCCCCCCCCCCCCCCCCCCCGCATACTACAGCAGGAGACCTCCCTCCAGCCCCCAAAATTACACTGGGAGGCTCCCCACCAAACATTACACACTACATATACACTATATTGCACATTACACACACCTGCACTATATACACTATATTGTACATTGCACACTAAATATACACTATATATTGTACATTACACACGTCTGCACTATATACACTATATTGTACATTACACACACCTGCACTATATGCAACTGGCTACACCTACTGTTCACTGCTGCACGTGCTGCATTACTACTCCCCTAGGGCACACAGAGGAGTCCCAGGTATTTTACAATCTCATAGTGCATGCTACAAAAAAAATGCCAAGCCCCGCTGAAGCGTTCGGGTTTGGTTCGAAGAAAAGGTGACAACCCTAACCTAGGTGGATGCTGCATCTGTTCCTAGGCGCCTCTACACTGGGAACCGAGCAATCGAACATTGCAGATGGCTCAGTTCTCACAGCTCCCTGAGCAGAGAACTGCTGACTGTCAATCGGCAGCTCTCCTCCCTGCTCCTCCTCGCGAGGAGCGACCGTCTCAGGCTCTCAGTCCAGGCACCTGGCGGATCCAGACTCTGTGGTTCGGGATGACGCGATGCCTGGACTGATTTCTGTGATGCCAGCAGAGAGCGGACTCCTGTGATCCATAGGAGAAGCCCAGCCCGAGCTTTGGTTGGACTTCTCCTTTAAATTCTATGTGTCTTCACACTGAGTTGAGCTTCCTGTGTTGCAGGTGGGGAGGCCTGCTAGGATGCGTGACATGTTCCAGGAAGTTACAGGTGGGGAGGAGGACAGAACAAGTGACATCCTCCCTGCCTAAGCGAGGGTTGAGGAAGTGGGAGGGGGTATAGACCAAAAAATGGCACTCAAAAAAAGAGCAAGAAAAGCTCAAGAAAAATGCATCCCTTTAAATTCTATGTATGTCTTCACACTGGTCTGTTACCCTTCCCGTGTTGCGTTTTTTTGATGCAGTTTTTAAATCACATGAGCTATGAAAATCACAGCAAAATCGTGTGCGTTTTTCGGTGGCCATTATGGGCATTTTTTGGTGTTCGATCTATCGGTGCATTCCTAGTTCAAACCCTTCCCCATGTTCCTGCAAAAGGTTTTATTTGCAGTTTGTGCCCCCACTAAAGACTTTACCCATTACTTCCTGGTCTGGAAACATTCTCATCTTCATATTTTAGGCCTTATGACCACAAGCACCTAGGGCCATATAGTGCAAAATTCGGGTGTATTTCCCCACCAGGAAGCCACAGCTGCTATGAACTGCCGCTCATATACAGTTGCAATAAAAAGTATGTGAACCCTTTTGGAAAGATATGTATTTCTGCACAAATTGGTCATAAAATGTGATCTGATCTTCATCTAAGTCACAACAATAGACAAACACAGTCTGCTTAAACTAAGAACACACAGAGAATTAAATGTTACCTTGTTTTTATTGAACACACCATGTAAACATTCACAGTGCAGGTGGAAAAAGTATGTGAACCCCTAGACTAATGAGATCTCCAAGATCTAATTGGAGTGAGGTGTCAGCCAATTGGAATCCAATCAATGAGATGAGATTGGAGGTGTTGGTTACAGCTGCCCTGCCCTGTAAAAAACACACACCAGTTCCGGGTTTGCTTTTCACAAGAAGCATTGTCTGATGTGAATGATGCCTCGCACAAAAGAGCTCTCAGAAGACCTATGATTAAGAATTGTTGACTTGCATAAAGCTGGAAAGGGTTATAAAAGTATCTCCAAAAGCCTTGCTGTTCATCAGTCCACGGTAAGACAAATTGTCTATAAATGGAGAAAGTTCGGCACTGCTGCTACTCTCCCTAGGATTGGGCGTCCTGTGAAGATGACTGCAAGAGCACAGCGCAGACTGCTCAATGAGGTGAAGAAGAATCCTAGAGTGTCAGCTAAAGACTTACAAAAGTCATTGTCATATGCTAACATCCCTAGGTGAGGGAATCAGGAAGTGAAGCGTTGCGGCTTCACTTCCCGGTTCCCTACTGCGCATGCGCGAGTCGCGCTGCGCGTCCCAAGTGGTCCCCGCTCTCTCCTGGGAGCTGTGTGTTTCCCAGGAGACAGCGCGGTGGGGACGGGAAGAGGCGTAGACTCCCATGGGAGTCTATGCCGGAAGTGGGTGCAAATACCTGTCTTAGACAGGTATCTGCACCCCCATTCCCCCCTGAAAGGTGCCAAATGTGACACCGGAGGGGGGGAGGGTTCCGAAAAGTGGAAGTTCCATTTTTGTGTGGAACTCCACTTTAAGCAGACTGTGATTGTCTATTGTGACTTAGATGAAGATCAGATCACATTTTATGACCAATTTGTGCAGAAATCTATATAATTCCAAAAGGGTTCACATACTTTTTATTGCAACTGTAAATCATTAGTTGTGTGAAGGTACTTGGGCTTTGGTTGCGGATTGTACAGGGATGTACATTGGTAAAAATGTGCATTTAAAAGTGCTGGTGTATACCCTTGTACAGGCGTGTACAGCCATTGGTTTTTACAAGTGATTGTGAGTTGTATCTGTGGCTCTTGCATTCGGCACTAGATACCAGTATGCTTGAGGTCTCAGAGCAGTGTAATTAAAAGGAATGTTGTCTGTGGCATTTCAAGTGCATTTTTAACCTATACACATGATAAATGCAAATCCTAATTTTGTGTAATTTTTTTTTTTTTTAAAGTGCATTATCACAAAGAAAAAATATTTGGTGGCAAGCCTTGACTATTTAAATGCAGAAATGTGTTTTTTTTTTTTTGTTTGTTTTACTGAAAAACCCAGCTATAGCAAACCACATTACAAGCAATCTGCAAGGCTTTCAAACACGCATGTTTTTGAATGCCAAGGTGTGAATGCCTCTTTCTTACGGAGCCCCTCTGTTCTGTCCCCGGAGGGGATCCTAGACAGGTCAGAACCAGGGTGGATTTGATTTAAATCCGTGATTTAAATCGCTAGGGAAAAGGCTTGATGTAAATCCAACAATTTTTAAAGAGCAACTGTCATCTCTGACCTGCAGCGGCTCCTCCTCTGACCTGCTGTTGACTCACCAACAGTCCCATTCACTTTAATGTGAGGTCTGGTGATGCAGCAGTGACTCAACAAGGTGAGGGACGTGGTGGCAGCAGGTGAGTGGATGCCCGCTAACAGGAGCTGCCATGATGGATCTGAAATGACAGGTGCCAAATGACAAGAAGTCCCTAACTAAGAGACAGGGGTCTCTGGGGCAGTGGCAGGCTACTTACCGGCCGCATCTCGTCCGCCTCCCCCACTTCGCCGAGCGCTGGTGGAAGTCTGGGGGGGCCCTCTTTCTCAGCCACAGGGCTGTTTGCAGGAGGCATCTCTGTCCCCCCTGTACAGGGTACAGGCCGCAGTGGAGCCGAGCGGGCTGGACGGCGGGTGGCGTCATTTCCGGCGGGGGGGCGGAAGTGTGTCCATTGACCCGCGACTTCCGCTTCTGGGTCGCGTGGCACTAGATAGAGGGCCGGGCACAGGCTGGAGAGAAGTTTGTTCACTGCACAGGCGGTGTGAAGACTTCACAGGCCGCCCACCAGCATGTCAGAAGCAGATGCTCAGACGGCGCTCAGCGATGCCAGCCTAAGGTAAGGGTACCCTGGGGAAGGGTTCCCCTCTACCTAGGCTTTCCCTCCCCCCTTATGGTTCCTGTAGTGGGGGGAGGGGAAGGAACCCCTCTAGGTGGGCAGGGGGGGGGGGGGGAGACCAAGTCCCTCATGTCATTGATTTTTATCCACCTTGGTCAGAACAGAAACCGATGTCTTCCATGTCCGTTCTATTTTTTTTCCTCAGTCTTGTGGACCCGTTCCTGGTTTCCATCGCTGTGTTCCCACATCCAATTCTCCCCACTGCGGGTCGATGGCGCTGCCATTTAGGAACAGCCTATAACTTCTTGTTGAGACTGGTCCTGCAGCCTTCTAGGACGCGTGACATGGTCCAGTAAGCCGCAGGTGGGAAGGAGGATTGAGGTAGTGAGAGTGGGTACAGACAAAATAGACACTCGCGCCCATCCCCCCCCCCACAAAAAAAAAAAAAATCCCCCTCAAATTTACAGGCTGGCAAGTTTAAAGGGATGGTTCACCTTTACCACAAAACTGCCTATGCAGATAAAGGGGCAATCTGCAGCTCTGACTAAAGTAAATAATGCCCTTTGTATAGGTGTAGGCCTTTTACTTGCCTCATGAAGCCTGACTGGAATACTTCCAGGATGTTGTTAGGACGTTGCTAAGTGAGGCCTAGTCATTACTGTTCACCTCCACCAAAGGAGTGAGCTCTCAAATGGTGAGGGTAGAGCTACTGCATCAGAGAGAGAGAGAAAGAGAATGTGAGGGGGTTTGAATCGGAGAAAAAGCTCATTCCTGTGATGGTGGAGGTGAGCAGTGATGACTAGGCCTCACTTAGCAACATCCTGGGAGTATTCCAGTCAGGCTTCATAAGGTATGTAAATGGCCTACACCTATAACAAGGGTATTATTCATAGTCGGAGCTGCACAGATTGTTTTAATCTACAAACATCCCTTACCTGCATAGGCAGGTTTTTTTGTAAAGGTGAGGTATCATTTTAAATAATGAGCACTACTTTAACCTGAATGTAAATGTATATCTGCTTAATAAATCCAGCCGTCTGTAGGTATACATCGCAGTCTGTCTAATCGTGGTTAAAATATGGACTAACAGAATGTCCATGTAAAAGGGGCACAAACATGCAGGTTCACGTCAGTCTGGACAATGCACACATTGCCATCGAGATTTCAAACCCAACAAGGAAATTGATTACGGTACTTCTTCTCTTTGTGGATTTTTGTTCTACCAGCCTATTTTCTCCATCTCGCCATTTACAGAGATTTCTGATGATGACGGAGGGACGCCTTTTCATTTGCACCTCAGGCAGTGGGAGGATTATGCACCCCCATGTCGAGAGTTTAATGAATAGGTAGTCCTTTTTCTTCACTTTTTTAGCATTATCTGTTGTTGGTTAATCCTCGGTGGATTTTGATGGTGATCTTGCTTATCAGAAATGTTAATTAATTAATTTTGTGTTGTAGGTACATGTGCAAGAAAAAGATTTTTTTTTTACATGAATTCCATATTCTTGTATGCTTCTTTCAGCTTTCTGTGTGAAGTCTGCCGTTGCTGATCTACCCTTCTTAAAATGCCATTGGCCAGGCTATCATGCTGATCTTCTTCTGATTTTAGTACTTTTGAGTTTTGCTTTTTGGAGAGCTCAACAGGGAGTGTGTCAGACCCCCTCGAAGAGAGACCACTGCTTCTTCACAGAGAGCAGGGGTCCCACTCTGCAGCATGCTGGCAGGGGTCAGACTTTTCTACTCAGGCTGTGGCTGTGTTCTAAAGAAAATGAATTGTAAGACTTTGAATTAGGGAGAGACCGGTAACGTTTTTTCGGTGCCGATGCAATACTAATATTTCGGCCACCTCTCAGGCCGATAATCTGTACATTTAAAAATTTTTATTTTTACACTTTTTTTTATTTTTTTTATCACTGTTATTGCTGTCACAAGAAATGTAAACATTCCTTGTGACAGTAATAGGCAGTGACAGGTACTCTTTATGGATGGATCGGGGGTCTATGAGACCCCAAACCCCTCCTCTGCAATTGAAAGTATTCACAATGTCAAGATCGTCTTTTTTTTAATACTTTCTATTTTTTAAAACTGGCGCCTTTTTAAGATGCCAGGAATCAGAAAAGTGATGTCATCACATCGCTTTCGGGTTACTAGATATGAACGAAGCATCGGCTTTGTTCAGGTCTTCGGCCAGCCGGCAGAACATGCCGGCTGGTGGGACGGGAGAGCCCGGGCAAGCGGCGGAGGGGGGGGGTGTCCCCTCCCGCTGCTTGTAATAACAGCTGAGCGGTTGCTGAGCCGCATCGATTGTTATTACAATAAAGCCAACCATCCACTCTAAAGAACGGTACCAGGGTGACGCCTGCCGCCGCAGGCATCACCTTGGTAAAGCCCCTTATATAGCAATATCGGTCTAGTTTGCAACCGATACGGATTTTTTGAAAATGCTGATATCGGCCCACGATAATCTGCCTTACTGATAATCGGTCGATCCCTACTTTGAATACATTTTTGCTAGCTGTTTTAAATCTGAACTCTAGGCAGATATAACGTACACAATTTAGTACATCATTAAATGTATATGTAAATGCAAGCAGTGGCTGAAATTAAGTACTTGAATGTGACCTGGTATCGGCCTCTTGCAGAACCTGTACAGCAGAGCTGGAGTGTGAGAGGAAGCTACGCATGGAGCCAATCGGTTGATGCGCTGACAAGAAGCATGCTTGTAGGAGGAGAGAGCAGAGTAAGGGAGAGATGAGCTGCTTCTCCTTTCACTGTCCAGTTACAGGCTAGGGGTTGGTCCAGGATGACTTGGGCTGAGAGGAAGTAGGTTGTATAATGCTGGCCAAAAGACTGGGGACATCTTATGGCAGAAAAAAAGTACTGCGGCTGGCCAAAGTCTGTGCCCCAAAAGTTACAAAGTCATTAGATTAGCATGACAGCCAGTCTAGCATTTTCAAAAGGAAAGGTCAGCAATAGTAACTCCCCCAACCAACCACCCCCCCCCCCCCCTCATTTTTCTTTGGTATGGACTTCCCTGTGTGTGCACAGCAGCTGCACAGGTATCAGCAGGATCTAGTGAGGTGCTGATTACAATCAAACTGTACCATGCAGCTAAATTAAATGGTACGAGTGAATACCTGTTGGATTGAGAGGGAAAAGAAGAAACCAGCAAGGTTGGCTTCAAAGCCATTCTCGCAGTGTATCAGGGGTAGGCAACCCGGGGCCCTCCAGCTGTTGTGAAACTACATTTCCCATGAGGCATTGCAAGGCTGGCAGTTACAATTACTCCCAGAGGCATGATGGGACTTGTAGTTCTGCAACAGCTGGAGGGCCCCAGGTTGCCTCTGCAGTGGATGGATCCTCCATGATGTGTGAATCTGTCTTACTAGGCTCCTATAATGTGGAGTCTAGTTATCCGGTAAGGACACATCTTTTATTATCACGGTGGAAAGTGCACTTTGGGTGTTCTGTCATTTATTATCCTCTGGGATACAACTTCAATGATTTTTTCATTTGTTTTGGACACTTTATGGACTGATCATCATTATGTATTCATTTTATATTGATTTATGTATTTCTCACAATTTAATAGTGCAGCAATTTTTTTGTTGTTTTTTAATTAGATTAGCATGGCAGCCAGTCTCCTAGCATTTTCAAAAGGAAAGCTCAGCAATAGCAACTCCCTGTTTTTCTCTGTTTTCTGTCTGTACATCGCTACGTGGAAATCACTTGGGTCATATGTAACTTTGTGTTATCCCGGATACTTATAAATGTTACTTGATGCAAAGTTACACTTGTGTTTCCTGTTTGTAAGAGTCCCTATTATGTCAAAATTATATGTCTTTGTTATAAGGGCCTTGAATGTGTTTATTATAATACTTGCCATTTAGCTGATGTGCTTTGTGTGTTTTTTTTTTTTTCCTAACAGGATGCCTATGAAAAAGAATTCCTGTATAATTCCATTGCCTGGTATTGAATTGCTGCCTGGGAATGCTGGATGTCGAAGTAAACGGTCGTTTCTCCGCTTCTAACTCTGCTCCATTCACAATACCAATACCGTAACCAGCCCAGACTTCACCCTATACATTATCTGTAGACGTCGGTGCAAAGATGTGGCATTGTGGGATCCTTATTTTAAGCACTTTACTGCTGCCTGTTATATATGGGCACAGTGCATTCACCTGTGAACCAATCGCAGTGCCCAGATGTATTGGAATGAGCTACAATATGACCTTTTTCCCAAACTTTCTGGGCCACTATGACCAAAGGATCGCCGCTGCTCAAATGGAGGTAAGCAGAACTTTTCACCAATAATTTCAATCTATTTTCCTTTTATAGTGGGCAATGCTAAAATCCTTGCTGTGTATAAAAACCTTAAAGTGATTGTAAAGCTTCGATTTTATAAAAAAAACAAAAAAAAAAACAAACATATCATACTTGCCTCCACTGTGCAGCTTGTTTTGCACAGAGTGGCCCTGAACACTGTCTTCTGGGGTCCCCTGGCGGCTCTTCCCCCACATCAGATAACCCCCTAGGAGAAGCGCTCTCCTGGGGGGGTTACCTTGCGGGCGCGCTCCCGAGTCCATCATTCGGCGTCCATAGCCGCCGAATATATGACTCGGCCCTGGTGCTCGCGTCATTGGATTTGATTGACAGCAATGGCTGCGCTGCTATTAATCTATCCAATCAAGAGCCGAGAACACGCAGTAACTCGCGTTTAGCTGCGTTTCGTTTGTAGGCGTTTTTCATTTTTGGCTAGTTTGAAGAAAAACTTTTTAATTTTTTTCAAACGCTTCTAAACGCAAACGCGGCATGTAAACGTGGCAAAACTGACATTTTCAATTAAAATTTTTTAAAATTTCTATCTGTCACGTTAAATCGATCAGGAGAGGTTGTAAAAATGTCCCGTGTACATTAAGCCTTAGGGCCCTTTCACACGATCGGACCGTTCAGGTCTGCCTGTCAGTTTTGACGGCGGACCTGAACGGGAGCTCCATGTTAGCCTATGGAGCGTCGGATGTCAGTGGAGACATGTCCGCTGACATCCGACCCCGTCCGATCCGCTAAAAGCAGACGGATGGCCCTACGTCCAGGTCCGTCGCTGGCGGATCGGATCGGGTGAGATCTGACGAAAACGGACATGCTGTCCGTTTTCGTCCAATCCCTTCATAGGCGGCAGCGACGCCTGACAAGCCCCTCCCCGCTCAGTGAGCAGAGAGGGACCTGTCATCCGCCGGCTCAGTGGAGATCAACGGACAGATCTCCCGCTGAGCCGGCGGACCGAGGCGGGCTCCGTGGAAACGGAGTCCGCCTCGTGTGAAAGGGACCTTAACCTGATCACAGCAATTGCGTCTGCTTGCTGGACATTACTGCATATTACTCCTTTCGCTCTTTTCATTGTGTTAGATGGATCTATCCGGCATGTAGACTGACTCCAAACACAGCTTATGCTCAGAATGTATGACAATGGGTTTGAAATACTGTAGTGTCTGTTATGTTTCTCTGGGCGTTGCATCATCCTGTAAACCAAGATTTAACACCCTCTCACAGTCGCATCTCTCCCGTCCATCATAAACCAAACCCTATTTATGGCACGGGACCAGATCAGTTCTGGAAATGGGATTGTGTGTGTTGTGCCGCACTGACCGATCTGTATCCTGTTTTATTTGGTGTACACAGCTGGTGCTCAGGACTGACAGCTGGTCTACTCATGAGATTGGAAAGACTTTAGCAGGTTTTTCCTTTTAGGAATCCTGTCATGAGAGAATGAATGCTTCTATTATTGAGCTTTCATTCTAAGAAAAAAAATGCTAGTTGCCTGGCTGCCATGCTGATGCATGTTTTAACCCCTTGCCGACTGCCAAACTGGGAAAATACGTCACTTGTTTGACGTTAAATACCAGGGTTATGGCTGCAGCTGGATGCCATTAAAAGATAAAAGTGATCCCTGTGGCGCATTCAGTGGTTTGATGGATGGATGATGGTTTAATGGCATAGAAAAGGTCAGAGTCACATGTTAATCTTGGTTTTCTGTAGAAGATGAGGGTCAGGTGCCAGTTTTGGTTTTCTGTAGAAGATGAGGGTCACGTGCCAGTTTTGGTTTTCTGTAGAAGATGAGGGTCACGTGCCAGTTTTGGTTTTCTGAAGAAGATGAGGGTCACGTGCCAGTCTTGTTTGGTGTTTGTTTTTTGATTTCCGGGGACGATGGGGATCATATGACCATCTTTTTTTTTTTTTTTTTTTTTTCTGGAGAAAATGATCGTGTGTTAGGCTGGCCATACATGGTCGAATTTCGAAAGAATTTATTCTTTTGCAAATCAGAAATTTCATGCGCTTTGTGATCCGATGGTGCCACCACTGATTTCGAAATTCCACCAACCAAGCCTTCAATTTCACCTCCTGTTGCTACAGAAAATAGTTTTTCGTGGCTGGGAATCTTCTTTTCTTTCTGGGAATTTTCTTTTCTTGCAAAACCGCATTTCTTTTTCGATTTTTACATTTCTTGCACGATTCTCCCATCATTAATTTAGAAACTTGTTTCGTTTTTCAAAAAATTCCCAACATACCCGATCACTCAAATTCGATGGCCGCATGAAAATCGGCTGTTGCTGCAGCCCACTAATAGTGCAAAATTGGAACGAACATTCTTAGATAAAATTTTCGAAAGAAAATTCTTTGAAATTCGACCCGTGTGTGTGTGCGAGGCTTAAGGCAGGCCACAATCCGAATTTCAGATGACCGTTCGTTTTTTATTGCATGCTAGTCTCATGTCGAAAGTGGAGAGATTACTCGCCATACGAAAATTTTCATGCGACAGAATACAGCTTCAGAAGTGACGTCGTATTGAATAGTTTTGTATGTATTCTTTCGTTTCTGAGCATGTGTAGTCTTGCTCTTACGATTTTTTTCGTATGAAAACCGTACTAATTCAATGAAAATTGGATGTTGTGTTCACGTACAACAAAAATTTTTATAGTCTGCACATCCAGCTTTTGTCTGATGAAAAACCAGAATCGGCTGTCGCAAGCACCATACTAACGATCCAAAAATCGGCATATTGTAGTCGGACGTAAAATTTTACATCCGATTTTTGTATCGTATGTATGGGCCTTAAAGCGGAGTTCCGGCGAAAACTTTTTTTTTTTTTTTTTTTTTGCATCCTAGCATTATTACTAATGAGATTTCAAAAAGACTATATAATGATCAGGATCGCTTGTTAGAAAATATAAAGTTCTTACTCCCCCTGATGAAGACACGTGATCCCTGTGTCGAACACGCGTAGGGGAGGGGCCAGGACTGAGCTGTCAGCACGGAGGAATAGACGAGATGAGCATACTATACCACACGCCATACCAGCGATGTGTTTCTCATTTGTGAAGCCTTGAATAGGATGGTGCACTTACGCACCTGTGCAATGTGAATACCCCTATGTGGGGAGTGTGTTTTTTAGAATAAATTCTTTACAATGTTACACTATGGAGTTTCTTCTCTTTTATTTCTGAATTGGAACGCTATTAACTGAGCAAGTTGGAAGTCAGAACCTGCATACCATTTAGAGCCCAGGAGTGGCTCCAAAGCGTGATTTGACATAGTTTGGTTACTGTGTCACACGCTCTGAGGTGAGCGCATATGCTTTTGGGGAGTCACCAGAGAGCACTGAGGCATGATTTTTTTCACACTCTTTGGATGAGCATGATGGATGTCACTATTGATGGACACTGTATTTGTGCACTTTATATTCATCATTTATGAACGTTATTAATCACTCTTTGGAAAGAGTGGGCACTTTTTTAGCCTAAGTTTGCACTTGGATTTTCAGCATCATATATGCACGCTGCACTTTGTTAATTATTTTATCACAGATTGTTATTTATGAAATATTGTTTTAGATATATTTGGTATTTATTTTATTTTTTTACATACAGATTCTCACTTTTATTATCATAATTTTTCTAGCGCAAACGCATTTATTTAATTATAAAGTTCTTACTGTTATATATTTTTTTTTTCCTCTGTTTTTTGGCCGTTGCCATCATGAATGTGGGCATGTGAAGCCCGATCGAGATTGCTTCCTGGAATAGCTTGGGAGAGGTGCATGCTGGGTAACCAGCATTCAACTCTCGATCTCGCGCATGCGCGATTCAACGGCGGCCGTAGCGCCGAGCACAGTACTGTCCACAGGCTCCTGGGAAATGATGTAATTATTTCCCAGGAGCACAGGCGAGCGAGGAAGTCACCAGGAGCTCCGCGGACCAGGAATTGGCAGATTACGAGGACTACATAGCAACAGGGCCTTTCTGGTAAGTATAAAAAATTTTTTTCCTCCGAATGATTTTTTTTTTTCTGGGTTAAAAGGAGTCTTTTAATGAGAAAAAAAAATTGTTGTTTTGTTTTTCTTCTTCCCTCTGGAGGAGATGAGGGTCCAATATGTCAATCTTGGTTTTCATGTAGAAGGCGGTGATATGTCAGTCTTGGTTTTTCTGGAGAAGATGAAAGTCGCATGTCAATCTTGTTTTGTGTGTTTTTTTTTTTCCTGGAGAAAGTGAGGGTCACATGTCAGTTTTTGGAAAAGATGGGGTCATATATCTGTCTTGGTTTTCTGTGGAAGATGATGGTGACATGTCAATCTGTTTTCTGCTAGAGAAGATGAGAGTGACATGTCAGTCAACTACACTCCAACCTTTTAGTAGAAATATTACCGCTACTTTCATTTTATCTTACAGAAGTAACGAGCAATCAAAGGCTCTTCGATGACAACATTCCTCAGCAAAATAGTCTAGTCTCCCATTGAGTGATAAATAAGAGGAAATTTACTCTTTCCCATTTTCTTTGAGTCAATATTTTGACCTGTGTGTCACTGAGCCGTTGGAGATAATTTTATTCCCATCTCTCAGTGCAGTGCAGTTTTTTTTCCCCTCCTCTTATAATGCTTGTCTTGTTTTGGAATGTTTGGCTGGGTGGATTGGAGCTTTGTTCTATCGCTTGCAAGATGAAACAGCACTCCATATCTGGCACTGAGCCACAGAAAACAATGGCATTTCCAGCACAAAGCTCACAGGTTTCATCAGGCTCAGGAACTCTCAGAGATAGGGGATCAGTTGTCAGGATAAATGATTCAATAAAACATTTGTGCTTTGTAGCCACAGTGACTGTACTATGTGACTAGTTGGCGTCAAAACTTTGGTTTTATCATTAATGTGTGTTTGTTTTCATTTTTTCTTGGCTTATTGAAGGCCATGCAAAGCACAATAGGGGGGAATTTGCAAAAACCGGGATGGGCAAAATCTGGAGTAGCTGTGCATTGTAACCAGTCAGCTTTTAGCTTCTGCTTGTTCAGTTAAACCTTAAAAATTAAAGAGAGAAGCTGATTGGTTGCCATGCACAGCCACTCCAGTCTTGGTAGATTCCAAATGTGTTTTTATAATAATAATAATTAAAAAAAAAAGTTTGCTTGGGAAGAAACATTTTAGCTTGTAGCTCAAACAATGCATTTGTTTGTGCCAAGTGTCGGACATGGGGAATTTTTGTCATGAGGCATTCAGCACAGAGAACTAATGTACATAGTGTGGAAGGTAGAGTATCTCCTACAATTAACCTTGTAATATTTAACATTCCCTATTTTTTTGTCCCCAAAAAAAAGGCTCATCAACACTTGCCTCGAAAGCAAAACTTCAGAGATGTTGTCACCTTACCCATGCAGTGCAAAGTGAGTGTCTCTGCAAAGATTTCCCCCACCCCATCTCACCAGTGATTCCTCACCACTTCCTTCTTTGTAGCGGGCACTAAACTGACTGGTGTTGGCAACCCAGGTGACCATTGGTTGCTCTTCCAGTCATATGACCGTGCTCAAGCCTAGTAATTGGCTACTATGACTAAGCATTATTATGGGGGAGAAAGGTCACCTGGAAGTGCAGGTTTTGTAGTCGGCTGCAAAGGAGGAAGAAGCTGCTGAAAAGCTGAGTTTGGTGGAAGTTTAGGCAAAACCTAACTAACGCTAACCCTGCTCTCTGCTACATTCTAAATCTAATCTATCTAACTCTGTAAAGCAAAAATCCATATACTTACCTATTCTGCAGCTGATCCAGTCCGGTCCAGGCCCAGCATCAGCTGTCAGCGGCGAGTGCAGGAGAGGCAGCCGACAACTGAATCTCCATAGTAAGTCTATGAGTGACGCCATTTCCCAGCTATTGTTGGTCCTCTCCTGCAGAACGCTTCCGCCACTGGAAACCGGACCAGATCGGCTGCAGAATAGGTAAGTACAGTGATTTTTTTGCTTTACAGGGTTAGATTAGGTTTGGAATGTGGCAGGGAGCAGGTTGAGCATGGGTAAGGTGACAGTGGGGTTGGTTTACTAACACTTCAGAGTGCAAAATCTGGTGCAGCTCTGCATAGAAACCAATTGGCTTCCAGGTTTTTTTGTCAAAGCCTAAGTGAACAAGCTGAAGTTATAGGCTGATTGCCTACCATGTACCGCTGCATCAGATTTTGCACTTTCTAGTTTTAGTAAATCAACCACAGTGTTTATTTAAAGGGACCTTGTGAAGTAAAAAAATTAAAAGAAAAATACCTTTTCAGACAAAAAGTGGACTTTCTTATCTTTTCTACTGCCCACACTGCTTCATTCAAAAGGAATGGTCCCTTGAAGTCAGCTGGGAAACCGTCACTTGGAAGGAGTTTCAATGTCCTGGGTTCCATGCAGCTTATACTGGTTCCTCCTGTTGACCTCCACATCACTGCTGTATCCTAATGCTTGTTCTCACTCCCACATGGCCTGAACATGGCGAATCACTCCTGACTTGTTGCATTAAATGTTTTTAGCAGTTAGGCCTCTTGCACACTGCAGCTTGAAAAAGCTCAGTACAGCTTATTTTTTTACTGTGCCTATGCACACAGGCGCGTAAACAAGCGCCGTGTATTCTTCAGTAAAAAAAATTAGAAAAATCTGCAATTTTTGGTCAGTAAATTACTCCTATATGCAGGCAAGTTAGCGCGATTGCGTACGTTAATGGCCATTATTTACAATCTGCAGAAGAACAACGTGATAAGTTTGTACGAAAATCCGTGAATTTGCGGGAACACATGCGTAAAAAATGCGCTCAAGTACATAAAAATAAATAAAACGTCTGAAAAAGTAGAAGCTCCAACAGGAGTATCGTGTGTAGCCAGGCCTGGTCAATCCGGTAGAATATTTGTGTTTCTCTAGTCTGTTCTGTACACGAACACATTCTTGGTTGTTATCCATTTTTTTTTAAATGATTGTAGGAAATTTAAGCCTCTGTTATTCAGCTTCAGTTATGTTTACATAGCAGGGCAGATATCTGAATTTGCCTTGTTAAATACCACAGGGCTTAGTTAAAAGTCAACAACTCTCATTCTTCAATTTGTACATAAGAATAGAAGAATCTGGGAAACTTTTACACACAGTGTGATTTCAGTGGATCGTTAGGAATGTATAAGTGTGTGTTGCGCTTAATTCCATTCTGCCAGGCCTTGATCCGGGTGTTTAGTGCTTCTTCTAGGAGGCTTTTTAGCTTTTCTGTTAGAAAGCACAGGAAAGCTGGGTGCACGTGGTTGATTAACATTGCTTGCAAGTAATTGCTAGCATTTAGTATCAGCTGATTTCTAATGATCACATAGTGCTCCAAATTGCTGTAAGTGCATGTATAGCAATTAATGACGGATGACGTTGATAATATAACTGCTGTTGCAATAAAAATCACCCCAGTGCCCAGGCTTACTCCACAAGAAGCCTTTTCCTTCCCAGATGCTAATTGAGGCTCATCAGATTTCCTATACAGTTTTGGCCAAGGAATCTCAATTTCCTAAAGGAGAAGTCCAGCCTGAGCTTTTTAGGCTGGGCGTCTCTTCTGGGTCACAGGAGTTCAATCAGCTTTGCACTCCTGTGACCCGTTTTCAGCAGAGATCGGTCTGAAGTTCGCTCTCCACTGATGTCACTGCTATCAGTCCAGGCAGCGCGTCCTCCCGACTTCCCAAGTCTGGATCCGCCAGCTGCCTTGACTGATGGCAGTCTCGGCGTATCAGCAAGCCGCTGAGATGGCCGCTCCCCACCTCTCTACAGCTTATCGCTCCAATGAGCGTGGAGGATCAGAGCAGCTGACTGACAGGCGGCATCTCTCCGCTTTGTGGAGGAGTGAGAACCGAGCCAGCGGCGGTGTTTTGTGGCTCGGTTCTCAGTGCAGAGACATCGGGGGACAGATGCAGCGTCAGTCTGATGCTGCGTCCACCTAGTTAAGTATGAATATAAAAAAACAAAAAAATCAAAATATACTTCTCTTTTAATAAACCCGTTGAAACTGGCACAAGAATTTTTTTTTTTTTTTTTTTTTTTTTAATGGCCATAAAATACACACTTTGCATTTGATGGAACAGCAGAGAGCGCCAGGCAAAGTGCAGTAGTATGAGCACAGTTTTTATTAAGACAATTGGCAACTCACTTTTAGCTGTAAGAACAAAGCATGCCTCCATGATTTAAAACACTGCTCTCCATGGGTCTGCACGGTGTATGGTCAGGATGCTTTGTATTTGCTTTATGACTTCAAAATTATTGTCGATAAGAAACCAGTGAGGAAAAGGACAAAATTATTGGTACTCCGGATTTAACCCTTTCACTGCCAAGTCCGTACGCCATACGGACCTACAAAAGGGCCTGCAGGTGGCCTGGTCAGTGCGGCGTACAAACCTCTTTTCTCCCTCTCCTATAAGCTTATGGTCACTTCAATGACCATAAGCTTATATCAGAATTGAATTCTATAACTCTGATCAACGGATTACAACCCGCTCATCAGAGTTATTAAAGCCAAATGTGACACCCCCCTCTCCATGCCGCCGCTTCCCTGTCCCCAGCCTCTCTACCTCCCACAGCTCCCTTCCACCTAAAACTACTCCCCCACCCACACTCTCCTATCCCCTTCAACCCCCTTCTCCTCCCCCCCAGCACTGACCGATTTCGACCCCCCCCCCCCCCCAAACGTATGAGTCCGGCACCCTGCAGGGGGGTGGCACCCCATATGGACCGGCTGCTCCTGGACATGGAGCGGACTCTGTCAAGCAGATCCGCCTGCTCAGCGGGGGATCTGTCTGCTGATCCCCGCTGAGCAGGCAGATGACAGGTCTGTGTCCGCTCCGTTGATGGTTTTGGGGGTCTGTCACAAATTTTGAAAGCTTTAAGGGAAAAATGAAAACCTTCATATCTGTAGAGAAATTTGGATATTTACACTTTTGCGTCTGTTCAATTTTCACCATTTCGCAAAAAGGCGCAATTTAAAAGTTACAAATATTTGTTATTTATTAACTCAATACAGGTTGAGTTTTTATATTTAGTAGGAATTTTGTCTTTGTGTATTTTTTGCAAATATATTGCTTTGATAAACAAATACCGCGGGGTCTAAAAAATCTGTAGCACCTTCTTTTTATTCTACGATCATGTGCTTTCAGAAAATATATGGTTTGGGGGGGTCTTCCACAAATTATGAAAGCTAAAAGGGAAAAATAAAAAAGCAAAGGAAAAAGTGCAAAAATGGTCTGTCCACCTGAGTGTACAAAATGGAGCACAGGGCCTGGCAGTGAAAGGGTTAAAGTATAACTAAAGGCAAAACTTCTTTAATTTTTCTTTTTAGTTTTGGATGGAGAGGGGATGGATTAGAACACTCATCGGTTTTTATTGCTGTCTCTTAATTTTCTGTAATTTCCTTTAACTTCCTGTTGGCTATGGGACAGGAAGTAAAGGGAAATCTCCGCAGTGGGACACAGATGGTGAAAAATAATCTGACGGGTTATAACACTGCTCTATCCAAAATGGGGAAAAAAGTTTTCACTATAGTTCTACTTCAATATTTTGTAACATACCCTTTATATGTATTAAAGTAATATTAAAAGTACTTATTTTTTTTACAGAAACAAATGTTCTACTTACCTGCTCTGTGCAATGATTTTGCACAGAACAGCCCTGAACCTCTTCTTCTCAGGTCCCCCGCAGGCATCCTGGCTCCTCCTTCCTGCTGAGTGCCCCCATAGCAAGCTGCATGTTATGGGGCATCCCGTCCATGCTTGCTCCCAAGCCCCCGTTCCCTCCTCACTGGTTGTGATTGACAGCAGCAGGAGCAAATTGCTCCTGCTGCTGTCCTGAGCCAAGGAGAAGGGAAAGAGCCTCTGCTCTCGTGCACCTCGCTGGATCGAGTTAGGGCTCAGGTAAATATTAGGGGGGCTGTGGGGGAAGCTGCATAGTGAAGGTTTTTTTACCTTCATGCATATAATAGTAAGGTAAAAAAAAAAACTTTAGCCTTTACAACCACATCAATCAAGCCCTTTCTGTAACTCAGAATAGGACTTTTACACTTCTCAACTGGTGGTTTTTCTACTCTTTTTAAACTGCTGAAACCCAAAACAATTAGAAGGGATCATTCTCTGAACAGTGGGTTTTAGCTTGTTCCATTAAATTCAGTCCAGGAATAGGCAGGCCATTTCAGAACACAGTCCAGTGTTTGCTGGTCAGCCATTCTTGGGTTCTTTTTACATATGTTTTGGATTAATGTCCTGCTGAACAACCAGTGACCAAGAACTAAGATGAAACTCTTCCATGCTGAGCATTATGCTGAATGCTTTGCTCTTTTTCAGTTCTCTTAGTGCCCTAAACAGATTCAAGGCATCCAATGCCAGAAGAAGCACAGTAACACCTTATGGAGCCCTTTTCATGTTTAAACATATGGATGGTGACCATAGAGCTGCTATGACTTATAAAAGCTCTAATGTGGTTTCTTCTGCCCTACCATCATCTTTCTTTTACCGATTCTGTATATTAGCAAGCTCCAGACTGGATTTTTTTTTTTTTGCAAAAACAAGGAACAGAAATCGCACCAACCGAGCGCATTACCATTGTGATAGCTTTATTTATTTTATTTTTTTTTCTCTTTTTTTTTTTTTTTTCATGATAGCTTTATTAATGTTAAAAAAACAGATGTATACTTGCAAACAACATCAGCAATAAGGCACATCTAAGTCCACCATGTACAAAACCAGTGATTGTCTCCAAGGAAGAGGCGATCTCCCCTCGAAATGCATCAGCCGCTTGGAAGGTCTTCTCGCGTTTGGGACCTTGTCTGGATAACCAGGTCCTTTCAAGTACATTGTGTACTTTGATGTGCCTTATTGTAGGGCTGGGGAAAAAATCAATTTAAATCTTGAATCGAGTTGAGAGGTCAAATCGATTCAAAATTTAAACAAATCGATTTTTTTTTTTTTTTTTCACCGTGCCGGTCCTGAGCAGCTGCGGGCAGGAGTTTTTAGGCGAGTCCGCAGCTTTGGCCTAGTCCACGGGGCCAGACGCCACGGACTAGGCCGAAGCCGCGGCCTCGCCTAAAAACTCCTGCCCGCAGCTCCCCAGGACCGACGCTGACACCGTGCCGGTCCTGAGGAGCTGCGGGCAGGAGTTTTTAGGTGAGGCCGTGACTTCGGCCTAGTCCAATCGTGAATCGAGTTTTGTTTTTTTTTTCAGAAAATCTCCCAGCTCTACCTTATTGCTGATGTGTTTGAGTATACATCTGTTCTTTTAACATTAATAAAGCTGTCACAAATGTAATGCACTAGGTTGGTGCGCCCTCTGTGCCTTGTTTTTGCAGTACTCCTTCAGAGTTTTCCTGGCCTGCAGGGGTCAGCAAAGCCGGTGCAAATATTGGATTAGCCGAAGATGTCTGATAGGTCACTGTAACCTGACTTACAACAAGTTAATAGTACCTTTCTCTCATTAAGGATGTCCTCCCAATATATTACTCCTATACTAACCTGTGCCGGCACTCCCCTACTCGGACACACACAGAGCTCTGCGGGAAGCAATGCAGATCGAAGTCAACACATGGTCACAGAATAACGCATCACTAGTCTTTTATTTCCTGGTTCAGTATTTTAAATACAATATATTGTCAAGATATGACCAAGGGATCTTTACAACATTACACCAATAGAAAAATGTCCACCCATTGCTGGTCATCATTAAAGTCAAACCCACTTTCATAGAATTGTTAATATACATATGTTTGTCACACTTAATAACACCTGTTAGTGATTAATACACATATTCTTGCAGCATATATATATGTGTGTGTGTATTATTTTACAATCTTAAAGAGGAACTTCAGTCATTTTTTCATTTTTCCATCTTTTAAATCTTCTGCCCTTGTTGTTTTAACTTTGGATAGTAAAACTTTTTTTTCTGCCAGTAAATACCTTATACAGCCCACCTCCTGTTTCTTGTCTGGGGAAAAAAGCCTAGGCTTATGATATCATGCACAGCTCTCTCTCTCTCTCACTCTTGTTAGAGTTTGCCAGGAAGGGAGGGAGGATGGGTCATAAGAGAGCCAATGAGAGCTGCAGAGCTGGAGGTGTGCCTCTGTGTAAATCCTTGAAAGTGAACAGGCAGCAGCTTCAGCTGCCCACAGTTAAAATGTTTGCAGCCAGACTTGGTGGAGGGAGATTTCTGCAGCATATTTGACAGGTACACAGTCACAGTATATATAAAATAATATGCAAAGTGGTTGGAGGGAAGCTTCAGAATGACAAAGATGTTTTTATTACAAATTATGTGAGCAGACTGCAGTTCCTCTTTAGGTTTCATGCACACGAGACACCGGAGCAAACTCTGCTGAACACATGTTTTTGAAAGCTGAAACCGGCGTTTAGAAATTTAGTTTTACCGCTTTTGCATGCCGCGTTTAGCCACGTTTTACTGCGTTTGCGTCTAGAAGCGTCTGCAGAGCAGAGAATGACATTTTGTGACCCAACTTTGGGGCCCCATATCTCGGGGCCACTTGATGCTAGAACCCCAAATATGTTGTAGTGTTAGTTCTACTGTGTTAGCACTCCAAATTTAGGGTTCCTAGCACCAAGCGGCCCCGAGATAAGGGGCCCCAAATTCGGGTCGCAAAATGCAAGCACTTTTCTGCAGCAGAAAATGACATTTTGTGACCCGACTTTGGGGCCCCATATCTTGGGGCCACCTGGTGCTAGGAGCCCCAAATTTGGAGTGCTAACACAGTGGAACTAACACTACGACATATCCAAATGGGGTTCCTAGCACCAAGTGGCCCCAAAGTCGGGTCACAAAATGTCATTCTCTGCTGCAGTTTGCCATCATATTTCTGTGTTTTCTGGTCCAAAAAATAGGGTTCCTTTAAAAATACTTATAAATGCAAATGCGGTACTGGCGTTTAGCCGCGTTTGGCATCTGAAACGTGGAAAACTTTTGCGTCTGAACCCATTTTTTTGCTTCTGGAAAAACAAGGTTAAACGCAACTGCCTAAAAACACCAAAAATGAGACTGTACATGGACACATAGGATAACATTGCATGAGTTCAGGGACGGTTGAAAAAAGTGTCCAACTGCCTCTGAACGCGCGTTTAACAGCGTCTCGTGTGCATGAGTCCTTAGTTAGTTCCCATTATGTCCTATACATATTTCAGTATTTATAATTATATTTATAAACAAAGTCTGGGCATTTCGCCAAACCGTTTCCAAATATCTTTCTAGTTCCCACATTTCGTATCATTTTTTCCATGTTAACAATGTTGCCACATATGATACTGGTCAGCTAAAAAGCCATTGTTAAAGAAGCATTCAAAATTAAGTTATAGCAAAGCACAAAGTAAGTACATAATAAGGGGGTTCTTTACAAGACCCCTACAATCATCTCCTTTGATCCTCCAATAGGATAACTAATATAGGTCTAACATATATTTATAATTCTCTTTATCCCTTTCAAATCTTCTAGATTTTAGCTTTGAAATCATACCTATAACACATTTAATTGCATATGGCAAGATAATGCTACATACATAAGGGTCATCTCAACCATCATCTCAACTGTATAGCAAATGTTCATGAGAAATGAGAAGGTGACAGTCTTTAGGTTAATAAAGTAATCTTCAGAAAAGTCTCTTGCATTGAGCCTTGCAAATGTTCAGGTTGTACAAAGTCCACATTATTTCAGTCCTCAAGATAATTTCCTAAACTTTTTTAAACACCTTTTTGAGGATTCTATACCTTCCCATATAGCCAGCAGAAATCTACCACCCCATAAGAGCTTGCCTCTTGGTAAGGACAGAACTTGACAGACTGGAACTGATGCTGCACATCACAAACAAAGAAGTCATCCTTCAGGTTGGGTCACTCAGGTCTTCAGCCTGGTACCTCAGATCTCTCTCTATTGAATCAAACTACTAGATAAAGTCTTTTTCAAGTCCCTTTTTTTTTTTTTTTTTTTGAAAACCCTTTGGAGAAGTTAACAATAATATTCTTGCGCTATATATAGCAAAATACCAAAAACCTACCAAAAACCTTAGCAACTTTTATAAAAACATGCATATACCATTTGCAAAACTTAATCTCTCCAGCTCCTAAAGCATTTATAAGTTCATGTTTTCTTTACCAAAATCTCATCAAACTTCTAGTTCAGCTCCCAATCTTTTGTAAATGTATAGGGATATTAGGCTTAATATCCAACCTTTCCAGAATGGAAGGTCACTCCAGCTGAGTTGCCGATCAGCTGGAGTGACGTCCCATAGCGCCATGCGCACATTGTAGGAGCCTTTTTTCGACGGTAGACACCATTTCTCTGGCACAGTTTAATGCTATGCAAACAGCGGAGGGACACCGTATTTTTCATATTGTGCCTCGCTGTTGCGCCGCGGGTTTACAGTGAGGCACAATGTGACATCTACGGTGTCCCTCCGCTCTTTGCATTGCTTTTAATTGTGCCTGTGAAATGGTATTGCCCGTCTAAATAAAACCTCCTACGATGTGTGCATGCACTATAGTGCCGTCACTCCAGTTGATTGGCAACTCAGCTGGAGTGCCTTTCCATTCTGCGCGGGCACTTTTCGACGGCAGGCACAAATCTATAGAACACTTGCGCATATTGTTATGACTATGAGTATAACAACAATATCATATGTAACCTTGCCCATCGTCTTCTGAACATATTCTTTTCCATGAGAGAGAGAATAAAAACAATGGAGGGGGCCATGCATGCAGAGAGCGACCATGACACAAGATGTAGAACTAGAGTTTCAGCATTCACACACATACACGATTATTAAATTGCTTACATTTTTCCCATTCGTACACAACACATGTATATACCGTATTTATCGGCATATAACACGCACTTTTTTCCCCTGAAAATTAGGGGAAAATCGTGGGTGCGTGTTATAGGCCGATCCTCCCCCAATTTTGTGTGATCGGAGCGATCGCGGCGATTGCCGCCGACATACACAGCCGTGTATTTGAATTTACACACGGCTGTGTATGTCGGCAGGGATCGCAGCGATCCCACAAAGCTGTTCTGGGGCAAGGCTGCACTGACAAGGCTGCACTGGGGCAAAGCTGCACTGACAAGGCTGCAATGGACACTGGGGCAAGGCTGCACTGACACTGAAAAGGCTGCAGATGGACACCGATAACTCTGCATTGATGGGCATTTTAATGTAAGTTTTTCTTCCTTAAACTTTACTCCTAAAAGTTTTTTTCCTTAAAGTTCCCTCCTAAACTTGGGGTGGGTGTTATACGCCGGCGCGTGTTATACGCCGATAAATACGGTAGTTCTCTCACTTTCATTTAACTCTTTCCAAAATTTCCCTACTTTAAGTTACTCTTACCACTCTAAAGTCTGCTCTACTTATTTTGTTCTAATATTCCTTTCATGCCATCTACTGTAATAAACTTAACTCTAGCTTCTATATTTAAATGGGCACCCATAATGCTCATCCCGTCTTCCTTCTCTGACAACATATAACATAATTTTTGGCCCTGGCCCAAACACAATGTGTGATTCCTATACATTTCCACCCTCATTTCTCTGTTTTGGCTTTTTTCTCATGTTTTATTAAAAGTAGTGCCTGACCCTAAATTCAAATAAACGATTTAATGCTTCCCTTTATGTCTAGTATTTTTTTTTTCCTGTTACCCTTGATCCATCCTGCTCACATAGATGTTTCTCTATTTATTTAATATGCATGATTCTTAGTCCCTGTGGACTTTGGTAACCCTATTGCCCATAGTGGGTCCCTGTCCACTTTATCCATCTTCTAGGGCAGACATGTCCAAAGTCCGGCCCGCATTCCGGTTTTATTAAAGAGGCCGCTGAGAAAATGGGAGTTTCTCCTGTATGTCTGTTGGTGCTCGTCCCGCCCCCTCCCTGTCCCCTCCAAGGCCACAGATGGGCATGAATCAGGCTGCACTGATGGCAATGGTGATTCTGCATTCATGGCAATGTGGGTGCTGCATTCATGGCAATGTGGGTGCTGCATTCATGGCAATGTGGGTGCTGCATTCATGGCAATGTGGGTGCTGCATTCATGGCACTTGTGAGGCTGCGGATGGGCACTGATTAGGCTGCATTGATGGGCACCAGTGTTGCCAACCTACCAGATTGAAATTTACTGACACATCACCCAAACTTTACTGGCACAGCCAAGTTTTTACTGGCATTTTCCAAAAGTTACAAAAATGACAGTTTTAAGCGCACATTTTAGTATTTAGGCTACAAACAAGTGCAATATGCAATTAGCAATGTGATTTAATGTAGATATTAAGGCAAAAAAAAAAAAATTCTTATTTTATTTACAATAGTAAATACGATAAATTTACTAGTAAGTAAGTAGCTCAAGGTCAGGACTCAAGAGGACAAGAAATTAGAATAGGTGGCACACACACGTGAAATTCACTCTCACTGTGACACTGACAGCAGTGTGCAGCAGCACAGATGATGATAAGTCACCAACACAACATGTCCCCTCCTGAGTCACAGTGACAGTCACTCTCCATGCCAGGGGGTCTCTTCAGTCCACTCCAGTCCAAACAGCACTGATAATGCCACTCCCTGCTTGCCTTGCTCACTCAAGGTTTCTGGTCGCTCGGCTCAGCTCCCTTGCACCATGACATCATACGAAATGCTCAGGCACTGATTCCACCAGGCCTGCCCCCCCGCCAGCACTGCCCGAACACACTGTAGAAGGCACTCAAATGGTCTTGGCCTGGGCCAAGCGTCACAGCCATATTTTTTTTACTGGCAATCTTTTCCTATCACTGGCATTTACTGGCAGGAGAGAAGTGCCCATTTTTTACTGGCTGCTAGTAAAAATACTGACGGTTGGCAACACTGATGGGCACTGACCCTTATTTTGCTTCACAGTTCTTTATTTAAAATTTTAAGATTTTTTTCCTGAAACTTCCTTTTTAAAGTGAAGGTGTGTGTTATAAGCCGAAATACAGTGTATCCAAATAACACGCCCAAACTCATCTCTTCACTGCACACAGCCATAAAGCAGGAGGATTCTTGTTGGGCAGTGTAGTGTATTAGTGCTCGGACGAAGACACTAATGCCCCGTACACACGGTCGGATTTTCCGATGGAAAATGTCCGATCGGAGCGTGTTGTCGGAAATTCCGACCGTGTGTGGGCTCCATCGGACATTTTCCATCAGATTTTCCGACACACAAAGTTTGAGAGCAGGATATAAAATTTTCCGACAACATAATCCGTTGTCGGAATTTCCAATCGTGTGTACACAAATCGGACGGACAAAGTGCCACGCATGCTCAGAATAAATAAAGAGATGAAAGCTATTGGCCACTGCCCCGTTTATAGTCCCGACGTACGTGTTTTACGTCACCGCGTTCAGAATGATCGGATTTTCCGACAACTTTGTGTGACCGTGTGTATGCAAGACAAGTTTGAGCCAACATCTGTCGGAAAAAATCCTAGGATTTTGTTGTCGGAATGTCCGAACAAAGTCCGACCGTGTGTATGGGGCATTAGACCGAATTTTAATGGTTTAAAGAATGTCAGGCAAAATGGTCGGCCCTCATGCATGTTCACTTCATCAAATCTGGCCCTCTTTGAAAAAAGTTTGGCCACCCCTGAACTAGGGGCTCCGTATAGGCAGAACCGCACCTCCGGTTCATACTCTACATGTGCCTAAACCCTCTTGCCTCTAAACTATTATTTATAGTTGCGTGCTTCATATAACAGCACTATTCTTACTTTCCTTATCTATAACACTCCGATGAACAGTAGACAGTGACAACATAGCATAACATATAACCCCCAATCAATACAGTTAGATTATGTAGAGTGAAATAGGTACCCTTTGTCCTGAAAATGCCCTACCGATCAAGGAAGTCTGATGATTCAAATGTAAGCAAATGCTTACCTTAACCGGCTGATTATCCGAAATTCCCGGATTGTCTCAAGCTTCTCATCTGGGATACTCAGTGTCCCATTAATACCTCTACCTAACAATTTACCATATGCATGTGTACATATAAGCAGTTATCACTTTAAGCAGTTACATAAGTAGTACACAAGCTGAGCTTGCCAATTTCACAAAATATTTTAATCAAATACATTATCGTAAGGCGGAACTCTACACCTACATTAAAACATTATTTTACACTTTTATTTTCTTTATAATTTGCAATGGCAGTGTTCTTAAGATTTAAATCTATCTGATCAGGTTTCTCAAGAGAGGAATTTTGGTAACATTAAATGCATGTAATTTTAGTAGTGACGTCATGTTTCTCACAAAGCATTCAAATTAAACAGTGGATTCAGAATACACTCAATAATATGAGCCATCACATTGCATAAACTTACCAATAGTTATTGGACGCCACAAAGTCTTAACAAGCGAAAAACTATAACCTGTGATAAAAGCATACTATATATTTGTGAACACATTGAATTTCTTTCCTTTCCCTATTAGTATTCTTAACTAAAAGTTAGCCCAGTTCTGTAACGAGATAACAGTATCATCCAGTTACAGTACTCCTGTACTCCCTTCAACCCCCCCCCCCAATAGAAAGAGAATTGTAAAGGGGCCCTAGTGTCTAGAACAGTGTTTCTCAACTTCAGTCCTCAAGGCGCCCCAACAGGTCATCTTTTCAGGATTTCCCTCAGATGAAACAGCTGTGGTAATTACTAAGGCAGTGAAACTGATCAAATCACCTGTGAAAAATAATGGAAGGCCTGAAAACATGACCTGTTGGGGCGCCTTGAGGACTGGAGTTGAGAAACACTGGTCTAGAAGCTCTTCAAAAACAGCCTGGAAACACTCAGTATTTCCCAACTCGCATCCATCTATAGAAATACTCATCAACCTGGGTGTTATGGGTGTACTAGCACGGGGGAACATCTGTAAATGTGGACCTTTTTCACACTGGGCAAGGGAATCCCCTATTGCATTCAAAAGGGTATTCATTTTATTCTGTATTATATTCTTCTGATTTTTCTTTCAAATTAATTTTATCCTTCAACAATTGAGCAAATTCTGAACCTTCTTGAACCTCTTCTATTAACTGTACATTTTCCCAATGCTCCTGTGACTCTTCCCAATCAGGGGAGAGAGAATTAACTCCTGCTCAAAAGGGAATGATATAGAACTCTCCACTGACTAATGCCGCGTACACACGAGCGGACTTTACGGCAGACTTTGTCCCGTGGACTTTTCGACGGACTTTACGACGGACTTTCCGAATGAACGGACTTGCCTACGCACGATCAACCAAAGTCCGACGTATTCGTTCATGATGACGTACGACCGGACTAAAATTAGGAAGTTGATAGCCAGTAGCCAATAGCTGCCCTAGCGTCGGTTTTTGTCCGTCGGACTAGCATACAGACGAGCGGACTTTTCGACCGGACTCGAGTCCGTCGAAAAGATTTGAAACATGTTTCATTTCTAAGTCCGTCGAACTTTTGGGGAAAAAAAGTCCGCTGGAGCCCACACACGATCTAATTGTCAGACGGACCAGGTATGCCGTAAAGTCTGGTCGTGTGTGTACGCGGCATGAGTCTTAAAAAGACTTTCCTCATATCCAATATCTGTTCTCTTAGCAACCTTTCTGGTTATTCTCTTCAGCATTTTCTCTTTTTGTTCTCTCATTTTAGCTAATGCTTTAAAGGGTTACTAAACCCTCGCGTTTGGTGTGTGTTTTTTTTTTTTTTTTTTTTTATATGTCATACTTGCCTCCACTGCGCAGTTCCTTTTGCACAGTGGCCCCGATATTCCTCTTCTGGGGTCCCTCATCGGCGCTGGTAGTTCCTCCCCTCCCCACATCGAGTGCCCACGTAGGAGAAGCGCTCTCCTACGGTGGACACCCGTGTGGGCTCACTCCCGTGTCCTGCTATTCACACAGAATGCAGGACTCGGCCACACCCCCCCCCCCCCCACGCCATTGGATTTGATTGACAGCAGCGGGAGCCAAGACACCGCGCATCTCTGGCGTGGGAACGAACCGGCTCAAGTGAGTAAAACGGTGGCGGGCTGCTCAGTGACAGAAGTTTTTCATGCATTTTTTGCCGCGTTTTCGTACAGGTCAAAAGGTCACCAATGTAAAAAGCAGAAAGCGCCTGTAATCTGCCAAAAAAGAAGCTCCTGTACTTTTTTGAGCTTCAGGCATTTTGCTTCAGATGACAGAACGCTCAGATGTGAACAGGGGCCATTTGAAATGAATAGGATTTGTCTTGTTGGGCGTTTTTTTTTTTTTTTTTTTTTTTTTTTAGCGCTGAGGCTTATGCCGCGTACACACGGCGGGACTTGCGAACGGGCTAAACTCCGTCAGCATTTACGACGGAAAGATTTAGAACATGTTCTATATCTGAGTCCGTCGGAAATGCCGGGAAGTCCGGCCGTGTGTACGCGGCATTACAGCAGAAAAACGCCCCAAAACACCTAGGTGTGAACAGAGCCTAATACATAGGATGCATTAAGGTGAACAAAACTTATATATAAAATAACATAATATTTTATATATATTATATTATATATAAGTTTTGTTCACCTCAATGCATCCTATGCATTAGGCTCTGTTCACACCTGGGGGGGGGGGGGGATGGGGGGGACATAAAAAAACAACATATATATATAATATAATATAATTTATTTATATAATATATATATATATATATATATATATATATATATATATATATATATATATATATATATATATATATATATATATATATATATATATAATAATGTGTGCGTATATGTTGTTTGTTTGTTTTTTTGCATTTTTTTTTTTTTGTTCCCCCCCACAAAAGTGGAGTTGCCCTTCAGGAATGTTAAATGCCATTTAATTGTCGGTTTCAACTTATTTCACAGCATATTGAGTTTCTTTGGAAGAAGGTTGAAATGTATCTGTACTTTTAGTCACAACTGTAGTGACACTATCTGAGGCAATCTACTGCAAGGAGAATCTAGATGAACCCATAGCAGATGATTCCCTGATCTGAATTCGAGTCCAGTGGGAAAATATGTAGGATAGTGTGTTACTGGCAAGTAAAAATAAAGGAAAAAAATCCTGAAAATCATAAACTAATTCAACCACCATATCTAAGGACTGGGCAATATATTATTTTTGTTTTTTTGTTTTTTTTAAATACACTTTGATCCCTTTTAATTAATGGTATCGTTTGCTATGATTATTATTATTCTATTAATAATAATATAATGTTTTAATGCGCCACTTTACATTGACTTAGATACTTAGATTGTCCTCATTTTTCTTCTGTATGGGGGGAGAGGGTTTCAGTTGTCCAACTAAGGGCAGCCATACGTGTGTGTGTGTGTGTGTGTGTGTGTGTGTTTTATTTTTCTATTTTTCTATTTTTTTTTTCTTATATTCTGACAGGAACACTGTACGCGACTGCAGCCACTCATTATTGGAAAGTTGCTTACTACCATGGTTTTAAAATATATACCAGTCGTCTATTGCATTGGTAAATTAGTATATTTTATAAAGCATAGACTAGATCCCATGTATAACGTTTCCTGTTTATATTGGTGTGTCCAGTGCCGACTCTGGTCTTTTTAGGTTTTCTTTGACATGGCCACTCAGGACATCAGTTTTAATCGGTTCAGAAACTGCCTCATATTCTAGATAGTCTGTATCTCACACATGTTTTAAAAAAAAAAAAAAAGAGAGAGAAAAAGGCTCAGCAAATAGGGCATGTAACTAAACATTTTGTTTTGGTTTTATATTTTATAAATTGTCAAAAAAAAGTATGCACGTAGTTATGGTTACTTGGTCATTATTTGATGCATTACAGCAAGAACGAGACAATTGGTTTGCAAGCTTGAAGAAGGTCTACAGTTTGTGCTGTTTTTTTTTTTATTATTATATTCATTTTTTGTCATTCTTTAAAAATAGCAAGGTGTAAGCTCTTTCATAATATGGTTTTTAAGCTTGTATCACATTTTTTTAAAATTGTATTATTTAAGTGCCACTCATGGCCATCATCCGTATTGTATAGTTAGGAAAACAGACAAAAAGCGATTTCAGACTGTACAGGCCACACAAGGAGTAAACAATTTGAAATGAAATCATACAATTTCTTGATCACAAATGTTAAAAATCCATCCAATGTACATATTGGTTATAAAGACAATGCTAGTGTTGATAGAGTTCACTGTGTATACTTTTACACCAAAAGCGAATCATATGCCGCCTCGTTTCGCCAGACTTTGCTTTGTCAGGGCCTATGAAGACATTACAACACTCATCTCAAGGACAAAGAGACATCAGCACCATCACTCCCTGGGCGGGCGCTGGAGCATCAAGGAACCTCATCAACCACACTTCGATTGGATCACCAAATGTGAGTTGGGTATACAGTCATCCAATAAGAATGTACTTCAACAGACATAGTCTATTCTACTGGTGCCTCCTTCATATAGACTTATTAAACATTTCCAGTATACATTTTGTCCATGTGATATATAGGATTGGGTTCCAGACCTAGTTGGTGTCCATCCAACCAGGAGTAGTTGGACTATGGAAGAGATATGCAATTAGTAGATCTCCAGCTGTTGCAAAACTACAAGTCCCATCATGCCTCTGCCTCTGGGTGTTATGCTTGTGGCTGTCAGAATCTTGCTATGCCCCATGGGACTTGGTTCGGCAACAGCTGGAGGTCCGCTAATTGCATATCCCTGCACTATAGACTACTCCCCAGGTGTCCTCAATTCCTGGCTTCCACATGTGACCTCAGACAGAAAGGGGGAGAGGAAGCCAGACCACTCTACTTGCTGGACACGAAGACCAGTTGACAGTGTGGGCACTACTGGATGAACACCCCCTTCCCCTTTCTGTCTGAGGTCACATGTGGATGGTTATGTGGAAGTGCCTTATGTGGAGTGTATGATTTTTATTTCAAATTGTTTACTCCTTGTGTGGCCTGTACAGTCCAAAATTTTGCTCACTCTTTTTAAACAAATATGTTTTAAAGTTGCATCTGTGGTATTGAGTTTGTAAAAGGTGTATGACCTTTTATTGGAAAGCCCAGCACTACCTGCCTGATTTTTTTTTTTTTTTTTTTTTGGCAGAGCGATAGACTCTGCTAAGGCAGGAAAGGGAAGTGGTACTCCCCTTGTCACGTCGCATTCAGCTACCCATCACATTTTGCTACCCGTTGGAGTGCGCATGCGCGATGCCGCCATATACGTTCCAACACTGTTGTAAGACCACTTTGCCACAGGGCCCCTTGTGGGCTCGCTTCGTTCGCCACGCTTTGGGCACGGCCTCTTATGATCGGCTTAATTATAGTCTAACTCTATGTCCACTTGGATGGTGGGGCTCGGGTGTGGCCACAAAATTGTGCGCAAGCGCAGATCGCCACAGTGTTGGAACGCATATGGCGGCGTCACGCATGCGCAGTCCAGTGGGTAGCCAAATTTGATGGGTCGCCATATGTGACGCTACACCCTGACTAATGCAGCTTTCCATTTTTAGCCCAATGGCTGTATATTTAAAAAAAAGGCACAGCATGTGAAGGGAGCTGGCCCCCTGCTGGCTGCTAATGGTAAATATTCAGCATTTTAAAAATGACATGCACTAGCTTTTAGGAGTTCCCCTGTTCCCGTTAATGCTAAGCATGGTGGTCCACATTTAAGAGTTCTATGCAGATTTTTAGCTTGATTACCTGATGACTGACAGTCTTTAAGGATGTAGTGGCAAGAAAAAAAAGTTTTAAAGTCATACTGTTGATTTGACTGAGATTTTATTGTGATGGGTAAGCTGGCATTTGTTGGACACAACTTTTTAAAACCTATGTTAAATACTTTTATCTTTATTTCAGTTTTGCCTTCAAAGTCTTGGCTGAAGGCTCACTTAAATTCAAAGTGGAGGCTTTTGTAACCCAGAAGAGCATAGAACTGTCATATCAGTTGCTGTAATTGCTAGGTGTGGCACGCTAACTTTCAGCTTTTCCAGCATGCCGCAGGAGGTTAAACAAAAAAGACAGATCAAAATAAGTGTGGACCAGACAAAGAAAGCAGGCAGTAAAAACAGAGGAAACCAAAATGAAACAAATATTCAAAACGCTTACAATGTATAAAAAAATAAATAAATAAAAAAAAAACTAAATGAAAGTGCAAACTAAAAGCCAAGTGCATGAAAGAGAATGAAAAACAAATTGTAGCACATTTAGGCCGAGCAGCAGAAGGCAGCGGACATAAAGCAGGCACGCACAGGTCTGAAACTTCTCACAAAGCTATGGCCTTACAAAACAAAGGGTTCATATTATGCTGGGCAAGTTTTAACAGTATGTATAAATCAAGTGTCATATCATATTTGACTCATAAAATGAGAAAAATGACATTTTACAAACCTGCCCCTACAATATAGACCAGATCAAATGATACCCGCCGGGGGCAAGCCCAAATATTTGCAAGTTCTCACAATCCCAGGAGTCGCATCTACAACGTCTTCATGCGAACATCACTGGATATAAAAGAGATCGATTTCAAAAACCGAAGCTACACTGTAATTCACACCAGAACGCTACCTGCAGCAACAGTATTCATGGAAAAAATAATCACTGTGCTCTTCAGTTACTGGCAGAACCTGTCAGACGTGTGTATAGAGTATTAGGGGAGCTATAAAATTCACATCTTCTGCTCTAGTTGCTTTGTACAAAGAAGAGGAAAGCTGTCAGTGACTTAACAAATTTCACTACTATACAATATGTTTGAGTTCAACAATAGAATAAATAGTAAACCTCCTATCTACATAGAAGTAGTGGGTACATAGTACAGCATATTTCCCCTATGTACTGTATAGGCGTGGGGCATCAGTTGCCAAACACAAAGATGTTTTTAAAGTGTTACTAAACCCACAACAGTAAAATCAGTTTGTATATGCAGTAAAGCATGCTTGTTATACTCACTGTGGAACCTAAGGGGTTAATCCTCAACATTGTGTAAAAAGTTTGTTTGATCCTGTCTTCTCTGTTCCCCCCCTTCTTCCACAGTCCTCAATCCATCTCCTGATAGAACAGAGCCTTGGGGACACTCTGCACATGCTCAGTTTGGTGTCTATTGCTATAGAGGGTTTTTTTCAGCACAGGGCCAATTGGCACTGTCCAGACAGAGGGTCAGGGGTCCTGCAGCCTCATAGGACAATCAGGGGAGAATGAAAACTCCTCCTAATAAGCTTTAACTAGACACTGATAGAAGTCACAAGACTGCTATATACTGCTGATGAGAAAAGCTATTTATCAGTTTATATTTTCTAAAATAATTACATCTCCATGTTCTGTGTACTGTGGGAGACCAGATATGTTGAATGCAGGGTTCTGGGTTTAGTAACTCTTTAACCACTTGCCGCCCGCCATATAGCAGAATGACGGCGGCAAAGTGGTTTCAATCACCTGACTGGGCGTCATATGACATCCTCAGGATTTTAAGCCGCTGCGCGCCCCCAGGGGCGCGCATCGCAGCGTTCGTTGTTGCGGTGTGTCAGTCTGACACACCGCAACTCCAATCTAGGTAAAGAGTCTCTGACGGAGACTCTTTACCACGTGATCAGCTGTGTCCAACCACAGCTGATCACGATGCAAATAGGAAGAGCCGTTGATCGGCTTTTCCTCACTCGTGTCTGACAGATGCGAGTAGAGGAGAGCCGATCGGCTGCTCTCCTGACGGGGGATCTGTGCTCATTGTTTATCAGCACAGCCCCCCTCGGATCCTGCCCAGGACCACCATCATGCCGCCCAGGACCACCAGGATGGCCATCCACACTGGACCACCAGGTATGCCCCCCTAGACCCCCAGGGAAATACTAATCTGTGCCCAGGCAGCTGCCAATCCGTGCCCGCTCACAATGCCTACCACTGCCAGTGCCACCAGGGATGCCTATCAGTGCCATGTATCAGTGCCCATCAGTGCCACGTATCAATGCCCATCAGTGCCGCCTATCAGTGCCACCCATAAGAACCCATCTTTGCAGCCTTTCAGTGTCGCCTATGAGTGACCATCAGTGCCGCTTATCAATGCCCATCAGTGCTGCATATCAGTGCCACCCATCATTGCCGCCTACCAGTGCCCATCGTCAGTGCCCACTCATTGGTGCCACCTCATCGGTGCCGCCTTATCAGTGCCCATCAGTGAAAGAGAAAACTTATTTACAAAATTTTATAACAGAAACAAAAGCAAAGCTTTTATTTTTTTCAAAATTTCCGGTCTTTTGTTATTTGTTTAGCAAAAAATAAAAACCGCAGAGGTGATCAAATACCACCAAAAGAAAGCTCTATTTGTGGGAACAAAATGATAAAAATTTAGTTTGGGTACAGTGATGGATGACCGCGCAATTGTCATTCAAACTGCGACAGCACTGAAAGCTGAAAATTGGTCTGGGCAGGAAGGTGTATAAGTGCCCAGTATTGAAGTGGTTAAAGTCTGTAAATACAAAACCCAACTTGTTTGTTGCACATGCTCCTATTAACTTTTTTTTATTGATGTTTTATTTTTGTTTCTCTTGCCATTTTTAAAATATTAAAAGCATATCTAAAGCCTAAAACAAGAATGTGATATATACAGATTTCCACTCCTAAGATGTAGTGGCTGTATTGATTCATATTTTGCAGGCCTTTGTTCCTTTATTTTGCGTTATTCACTTTTTTTAAGTGAATAATGCATGTCCGGCATGCAAAAGGGCTACACTGACTCCTCCACTGTATCTTTGGAGGCAGCCATGATTGTCACCCAGGCTGGGCCGCAAACATGCCTGCCCTTTTCTGTACTTGCTAAAAATGTTCTTGAAAAGTTTAAAAATCAAAACTAATGCAGCCAGCACATTTAAGGACCAGCAAGCTGCAATAATATATGTTTGTTCCTAAACCCAGATCCCTGCGTTCACTATATCTGATCTCCCACAGTACACAGAACATGGAAATGCAATTATTTTAGTAAATATAAAATGCTAAATATCTTTTTTCTCATTAGCAGTATATAGCAGTCTTTTGACTTCTATCCGTTTCCAGCCAAGCACCCGTTAAGACCCCTTTCACACTTGTACGACTTGTCCCACGATTTGGGACTGCAAAGTAGCATGACAAGTCGTTCCCTATGATTTCCAATGACAACCATTCATATTAGTACGACTTCAAGTCGTACCGACCTCAAAGTAGTCCCTGCACTACTTTGGTCTGACTTTGATCTTACTTCAGCTCATTGAATATCACTGAAGTCGGATCGCCGTATTAACGGATCTGACTTTGGTATGCGAGTTGTGCCCTGATGATCTTGAAGGGGAACTCCACGCCAAATTTTTTAAAAACCGGCATGGGTTTACCCTTTAAGTGTATACCAGGCCCTTCGGTCTGGTGTGGATTTTAAGGAGAACCCCCACGTCGGCCCCCCAAAATCCATACCAGACCCTTATCTGAGCACACAGCCTGGCAGGTCAAAAAAGGGGGTGGGGACGAGCGAGCCCCCCCCCCCCGAACCATACAAGGCTGCATGCCCTCAACATGGGGGGTGAGTGCTTTGAGGCAGGGGGGCCCTGTGCCCCCCCACCCCAAAGCACCTTTTCCCCATGTTGATGAGGACCAGGGCCTCTTCCAGACAACCCTGGCCGTTGGTTGTCGGGGTCTGCGGGCGGGGAGCTTATCAAAATCTGGAAGCCCCCTTTTAACAAGGGGGATCCCAGCCCCCCACCCTATGTGAATGAGTACACATGTTTTTAAAATAATTTTATTAGGCAGCTCTGGGTTCTCTTCCGACTTCTCCCTTCTCTGGGTCTTCTCCGCTGATGTCTTTTAGCCCTCTCTCTGGTTCTTCTCCGTCTGTCCGCTGTCTTCTCCGCTATCTTCTCGCTCTTTTGATGGGTCTTCTCCTCTGCCTTCTCTCTCTGTTCTTCTGATGTTGACTCGGCGCTCTCTCCCGCGCTGGGTGTGCGGTGTGCCACTACTTATATTGGCATGGGGCGGGGTCACCGGACTTGATGAATTTTTCAGGCCTTTTGCTTCAGGTGACAAAACGCTCAGATATGAACAGGTGCCATTGAAATAAATGGGATTTTGCTTGTTGGGCATTTTTCAGGCGTTTTTTCTGGCATTTTTTTATGAGCTAAAAACGCTCAGGTGTGAATGCAGCCTGAAGCTTGAAGGAGTAGTTTTCTGACTGTCCTATGAAATTGCAAGACTCCTGACCCTCTGTCTGGACAGTGCTGATTGGCCCTATGCTGATCATATGCACTCTGCCAAGAAAAAAAAAAAAACCTCTCTAGCAATACGCACCAAACTGAGCATGTGCAGCCTGACTCAATAGGCTCTGTGTTATCAGGAAATTCTCAGGGGACAGTGGAAGAATGGGGAGGATCAGAGAAGACCTGATCAAAACTGCCTTGTTACACAGTGCAGAGGATTGACCCCTTGGGTTCCACAGTGAGTATAGCATGCTGTCCTGCATATACAGATTTATTTTACGGTTGTGGGTTTAGTAACACTTTTTTTTTAGTTATTCTTTAAAAATTATTTTGCACCCCTTGCTCTTTTAAAGTGATTGGTTGTTACATAGTTAGTCAGGCTGAAAATGGGTGTTTTTTTTTTTTTTTGTTTTTGTTTTTTTAAATACAAACATGTTATACCTATCTACTCTGTGACCTTGAAGCCTCTCTTCTTGGGTCCCCTGCCAGTCCTTCCTTCCTTCCTACAAGTGCTGTCCTCCACTGAGGCAGACAGCTTGTAGTTCTCAATGAACTGTGAGGGCACTAGTAAGCGCTCTCCTAGTTCATTGACACTTCAGCTTTTTAAATGCATGGAGGCAGAGTCTGATCTTACTGATCACAGGCTGCTCTGCATGCTCATAAGAAAAAAACAAACCTGTTATACCCATCTGCTCTGTGACCCTGTAGCTGCTGACTTTAAATGGGATAGGCGGACCTCCACATTAAAGTTTTACCTGAAGTTCTCCAATTTTAAAGATATATTACAGCAAGTAAATATCCTTCCCAGGCAAGGACCTTGCCCTGACCCTCCCTCACTATTTTATGTGCCACCAAGGCTTCCCGCCATAGTTGAGGGTCAATCATTCAGGGCTCTTATCTCAGGTGTTCTACTTTTTGACAAAGTCTCTTGAATTTTGGCTTTGGCTGGGTCCGGATGCAGTTAATGAAGAGCCGGGGGGAACCAAGTGGGAAATAACAATGTGTCATGTTAATGTGACAACCAGCTATTTTCTTGGAGTCACACTTTGTGATTTAAGAACACTGGGGGCAATTTTCTAAAATTGGATTGAAAAGAGCTGAAAAAGAGTAACTTCCCAGTGGCCTTCAGTCAGGTTTAGGGGCCGTAGTTGCGCGACTCCTAAGAAAAAAAAATATATATACAGTGGGGACAAAGTATTCAGACCCCCTACATTTTTTCACTCTTTGTTATATTGCAGCCATTTGCTAAAATCATTTAAGTTCATTTTTTCCTCATTAATGTACACACAGTGCCCCATATTGACAGAAAAACACAGAATTGTTGACATTTTTGTTTTTGCAGATTTATTAAAAAAGAAAAACTGAAATATCACATGCTCCTAAGTATTCAGACCCTTTGCTGTGACACTCATATATTTAACTCAGGTGCTGTCCATTTCTTCTTATCATCCTTGAGATGGTTCTACACCTTCATTTGAGTCCAGATGTGTTTGATTATACTGATTGGACTTGATTAGGAAAGCCACACACCTGTCTATATAAGACCTTACAGCTCACAGTGCATGTCAGAGCAAATGAGAATCATGAGGTCAAAGGAACTGCCTGAAGAGCTCAGAGACAGAATTGTGGCAAGGCACAGATCTGGCCAAGGTTACAAAAAAATTTCTGCTGCACTTAAGGTTCCTAAAAGCACAGTGGCCTCCATAATCCTTAAATGGAAGACGTTTGGGAGGACCAGAACCCTTCCTAGAGCTGGCCGTCCAGCCAAACTGAGCTATCGGGGGAGAAGAGCCTTGGTGAGAGAGGTAAAGAAGAACCCAAAGATCACTGTGGCTGAGCTCCAGAGATGCAGTCGGGAGATGGGAGAAAGTTGTAGAAAGTCAACCATCACTGCAGCCCTCCACCAGTCAGGCTTTATGGCAGAGTGGCCCGATGGAAGCCTCTCCTCCGTGCAAGACACATGAAAGCCCGCATGGAGTTTGTTAAAAAAACACCTGAAGGACTCCAAGATGGTGAGAAATAAGATTCTCTGGTCTGATGAGACCAAGATAGAACTTTTTGGCCTTAATTTTAAGCGGTGTGTGTGGAGAATACCAGGCACTGCTCATCACCTGTCCAATACAGTTCCAACAGTGAAGCTTGGTGGTGGCAGCATCATGCTGTGGGGTGTTTTTCAGCTGCAGGGACTGGTTGCAATCGAGGGAAAAATGAATGCGGCCAAGTATAGGGATATCCTGGACGAAAACCTTCTCCATAGTGCTCAGGACCTCAGACTGGGACAAAGGTTTACCTTCCAACAAGACAATGACCCTAAGCACACAACTAAAATAACGAAGGAGTGGCTTCACAACAACTCTGTGACTGTTCTTGAATGGCCCAGCCAGAGCCCTGACTTAAACCCAATTAAGCATCTCTGGAGAGATGTAAAAATGGCTGTCCACCAACGTTTACCATCCAAGCTGACAGAACTGGAGAGGATCTGCAAGGAGGAATGGCAGAGGATCCCCAAATCCAGGTGTGAAAAACTTGTTGCATCTTTCCCAAAAAGACTCATGGCTGTATTGGATCAAAAGGGTGCTTCTACTAAATACGGAGCAAAGGGTCTGAATACTTAGGACCATGTGATATTTCAGTTTTTCTTTTTTATAAATCTGCAAAAATGTCAACAATTCAGTGTTTTTCTGTCAATATGGGGTGCTGTGTGTACATTAATGAGGAATAAAATGAACTTTAAATGATTTTAGCAAATGGCTGCAATATAACAAAGAGTGAAAAATATTATATCCATGTCAGAGGCTGGGGTTGCCTGACTTTTTTAGAAGCAGTACTAGCCAAGTTACTGAGAATTGCGTGCACTGGCCTGCTGAGCCCCAAAACTCTGATTCCTTTCAGTTGTTTAGCAGTAACCTTCATCTGATGGATTTGTGATAGTTAACAGTTGTCATATACGATTTATGAATGGAATCGTATTAGGGATGCACCGAATGGGTTTTTTGGTCCCGAAACCGATACCGAAAATAAATCTTCCTTGATACCGAAACAGCACCGATACCGAAAGTGACTGTTTTTAAAAATCTTTTTAAACAGGAGATGGTCAGAGACTGGGGACATGGTACAGGAGATGGTCAGAGACTGGGGACATGGTACAGGAGATGGTCAGAGACTGGGGACATGGTACAGGAGATGGTCAGAGACTGGGGACATGGTACAGGAGATGGTCAGAGACTGGGGACATGGTACAGGAGATGGTCAGAGACTGGGGACATGGTACAGGAAATGGTCAGAGACTGGGGACATGGTACAGGAGATGGTCAGAGACTACAGACATGATACAAGAGATCAATGCAGCCTCACCAGTGCCCGTCAGGTGCAGCCAGCCAGTGTCCCCCATTGCAGCCAGCCAGTGTCCCCCATTGCAGCCAGCCAGTGTCCCCCATTGCAGCCAGCCAGTGTCCCCCATTGCAGCCAGCCAGTGTCCCCCACTGCAGCCAGCCAGTGTCCCCCACTGCAGCCAGCCAGTGTCCCCCACTGCAGCCAGCCAGTGTCCCCCACTGCAGCCAGCCAGTGTCCCCCATTGCAGCCAGCATCCCCCATTGCAGCCAGCCTGTGCAGGGGAAGATAGGAGAGTCGCCGCCGCCTGGTAGATTAGAGCGCCGGGAACATCACAGCTTTCATTTCAATAGCTGTGTGTTCCCCGCAGCGCACCATCACATACAGCCCCTCCCCCTTGTCCAGGGAACTTTGATAGACAGATCACCCATCCAGTCCTGGGCCTGGGTGATCTGTCTATCAAAGTTCCCTGGACAAGGGGGAGGGGCTGTATGTGATGGTGCGCTGCGGGGAACACACAGCTATTGAAATGAAAGCTGTGATGTTCCCGGCGCTCTAATCAACGCGGCAGCCCCGTCCCCATTTTCGACTCCATTATTGGCCGTTTTTCTCTTTCGGCAAATTGCCGAAAAGGCCATTTTCGCCTGATATGTTTTGGCGGCCGAAATTTTAGGGGAATCCCTAAATCGTGTACATTTAAGGTCCATATATATTTGGACACAGGCACAATGTTCATACATTTTGGCTCTGTATGCCACCAGAATAAAATTAAAAGAAAACGATCCAAATGAATTTGAAGTCCAGACTTTCAGCTTTAATTCAAGGGGTTGAACATAAATATCAAGTACAAATTTTAGGAACTGCAACCATTTTTATACACCGTCCGGCTCAAATGTAATTGGACAAATGAATATAATCATAAATAAAATTTTAATTTTTAATATTTTGTTGAGAATCCTTTACTGGTAATGACTGTCTGGAACCCATGGACATTAGCAAAGACTGGGTTTCCTCCTTTCTGATGCTTTGCCGGGCTCTATCTTCAGCTGTCTTCAGTTGTTCTTTGTTGGTCTTTCTGCCTTTAGTTTTGCCTTTTAAGCAAGTGAAATGCATGCTCAATTGGGTTGAGATCAGGTGATTGACTCGGTTATTGCAGAATATTCCACTTCTTTCCTTCAAAAGCTCCTGGGTTGCTTTTGCGGTGTGTTTTGGATCATTGTCCATCTGTACTGTAAAGCACTGCCCAATCAACTTTGCTGAATCTGGGCTGACAGTATATGTCTAAACAGTGTAGAATTAATCCGGCTGCTTCTGTCCCCTCATCAATAAACACCAATGACCCAGTGCCACTGGAAGCCATGCATGCCCATGCCATCACACTGCCTCCACTATGTACAGATGACGTTGTGTGCTTTTGGATCATGAACTGTTTCAAGTCTTTTCCACACTTTTTTTTTTTTTTCTTCCCGTCATTCTGGTACAGATTAATCTTAGTTTCATCTGTCCAAAGAATGCTTTTCTGGAACTGGTCTGGCTTTTTTAGATGTTTGTTTTTTTTGGCAAAGTCTAATCTGGCTTTTCTATTCTTCAGGCTTATGAATGGTTTGCACCTTGTGGTGAACCCTCTGTATTTGCTCTCTTGAAGTCTTCTCTCGATTGTAGACTTTGACAATGATACCCCCACCTCCTGGAGAGTGTCATTCTTCACTTATCTGGATGTTGTGAATGGGTTTTTCTTTACCATAGACCAGGGGTGTCAAACTCAGTTTCATCATGGGTGGCATCAGCATTATGGTTGCCGTTCAAGGGCTGGTTGTATCTGTAAAAATGGATGTCCAGAGTACCCCACTCCCCTTACATCAGATGCCAAGAGCCCCCCACCATTAGAAGTCAAGAGTCCTCTACTCTCCCTTACATCACAGTGCACCCCCTTGGCTACTGAAGCTGGGGGCAGAGCTGGGAAGCAGAAAGTCCAGAGTCTGGAGGAGGACCTTAGGAGGGCTGGAGTCTGCTGAATGCTGAGACCAGGGGAGGTGGAGAGGAGGGGGTGCTTCGGCTGCACAGAGAGACGCAGGAGGAGTAGGAGGCATTCTGTCCTCCTCCTCTGCTACCAACCACTGAGACTGGGACGAGGGTGGGGGGCAGATATAAGCCTCCCTATGGCTGCATGGAGAACTGCAGGATCTGATGGAGGAGTTCTGTCCTCCTCTGCTGCTGACCTGCTGAGACAAGCTGGGGGCAACCATGAGTGGAGTAGCTGCTGGAGAGGTGCGAGGGCCACATGAAATGGGCTGGAGGCCCCTGGGCCTTGTGTTTGACATATGTGCCATAGAGAATCCTGCAATCATCCACCACTGTTGTCTTCCGTGGACGTACAGGCCTTTTTATGTTGCCGAGCTCACCAGTGCATTATTCTTTCCTCAGGATGTACCAAGCTGTATTGGCCACTCCTGATGTTGCTGCTATCTCTCTGGTGGATTTGTTTTGTTTTTGAAGCCTTACAATGGCCTGTTTACTTGCACGGACAGCTCCTTTTGAATGCATGATGTAGGTTCACAGCAATAGATTTCAAATGCAAATACTACACTTAGAATCAACTCCAGACCTTTTACCTGCTTAATTAATGAAGAAATAACGAAGGAGTAGCCCATACCTGGCCATGAAACCGCTTTTGATTTAATTGTCCAATTACTTTTGGTCCCTTGAAAAATGGGGGTTGGCTAATTTTAAGATTCCTAAGCCCTTTCTCCGATTTGGATGCACATACCCTCAAATTAAACAGTGAGTGCACTTTCAGCCCATATCCATTATATAACTATAGCTTGAATATGTTTTGGTAAATACCTGAAAAATACTAAAATTGTGCCTGTGTCCAAATATTTTATTGTAGGTCGTGGAACGTTCTGCCTTCACCTCTCCTCTTTCTTTCCTCCTTTCTTATTCTTTCTCTGTCCCTTTTTCCTTTTTCTCTGTCTTTTTTTCTCATCCTCTGTCCTTTTTTTCTCATCCTCTGTTTTTTTTTTTTCCTTTTTTCCTTCTTCCCTTTTTTCCTTCTTCCCTTTTTTCCTTCTTTTCTAGATTGTTTTGGCAGATTGGCATGGATTATTTGGGTTTATTTTCCTTTCCAGTGTATCACCTCCGTCTCATGCTACACCAACCTGCCCAACACTTCTGTTTTTCCTCAAGATAGAACAGGGGTAGGCAACCTTTTGAGCACAGTGTGCCGAAAAATGTTTTCAAAGAAATTAAGCGTACCGATTTCATAACAAAAAAATGTCAACTTCACACTCTTAATCACGAAAAGGATTTTTTATAAAGTAAATGCTGTAAACTACTTTAGTAGTGAGAAATTAACATCCTGCACTCTCACGCCTCAGATCAGCCCCAATTCATGCACCTTCACACCTCAAATCACTGTCCCTCCTGCAAATCTGTTTCATCACTGTACCCCTCTGCTCATCTGCCCTACCACTGGACTATCCTGCTCATCTGCCCCATCACTGTACTACCCTGCTCATCTGCCCCATCACTGTACTACCCTGCTCATCTGCCCCATCACTGTACTACCCTGCTCATCTGCCCCATCACTGTACTACCCTGCTCATCTGCCCCATCACTGTACTACCCTGCTCATCTGCCCCATCACTGTACTACCCTGCTCATCTGCCCCACCACTGTACCACCCTGCTCATCTGCCCCCACCACTGTACCACCCTGCTCATCTGCCCCCACCACTGTAACCCCCTGCTCATTTGCCCCCACCACTGTAACCCCCTGCTCATCTGCTCCACTGTACCACCCTGCTCATCTGCCCACCCACTGTACCACCCTGCTCATCTGCCCCACCACTGTACCCTCTTTCTCATCTGCCCCACCACTGTACCCTCTTTCTCATCTGCCCCACCACTGTACCCTCTTTCTCATCTGCCCCACCACTGTACTACCCTGCACATCTGCCCCACCACTGTACTACCCTGCACATTTGCCCCACCACTGTACTACCCTGCACATCTGCCCCACCACTGTACTACCCTGCACATCTGCCCCACCACTGTACTACCCTGCACATCTGCCCCACCACTGTACTACCCTGCACATCTGCCCCACCACTGTACTACCCTGCACATCTGCCCCACCACTGTAACCCCCTGCTCATCTGCCCCACCACTGTACTACCCTGCACATCTGCCCCACCACTGTACTACCCTGCACATCTGCCCCACCACTGTACTACCCTGCACATCTGCCCCACCACTGTAACCCCCTGCTCATCTGCCCAACCAATGTCCCCCCTTTTCTCATCTGCCCCACCACTGTACTTCTATGCACATCTGCTCCACCACTGAACTTATCCGCTCATCTGCCACACCACTGTAACCCCCTTTCTCATCTGTCCCACCTGCACGTCTGTCCCACCACTGTACCTCCTTTCTCCTCTGCCCCACCACTGTACATCCTTTCTCCTCTGCCCCAACACTGAACCCCCCTGCTCATCTTTCCAACCACTGTAACAACCTTCTCATCTGGCCCAACACTGAACCGCCCCCTCTCATCTGTCCCACCACTGTAACCCCCTTTTTTTGTCCCACCACTGAACCCCCTTCTCATCCCTCCCACCACTTTGCCTCCTGCACATCTGCCCCACCACTGTACCACCTTGCTCTTCTGTCCCACCACTGTAAACCCACTGCTCATCTACCCCATCAATGTACCCCTTCTCTCATCTGCCCCACCACTGTACCTCCCTGCACATTTGCTCCACCGCCGTATCCCCATGTTCTTGTGTCTCACTACTGAATCACCTTCTCATCTGTCCTAACACTGAACCCATCTGCTTATCTGCCGCACCACTGTAACCCACTTTCTCATTTGCCCCACCAACGTACCTCCTGCACATCTGTCTCGCTTCTGTACCCCCATGATCCTCTGCCCCACTGCTCTACCCCCTTGCTCATCTGGCCCAACACTGAACCCCCCCCTGCTCATCTGGCCCAACACTGAACCCCCCCTGCTCATCTGGCCCAACATTGAACCCCCCCCGATCATCTGGCCCAACACTGAACCCCCCCTGCTCATCTGGCCCAACACTGACCCCCCCTGCTCATCTGGCCCAACACTGAACCCCCCCTGCTCATCTGGCCCAACACTGAACCCCCCTGCTCATCTGGCCCAACACTGAACCCCCCTGCTCATCTGGCCCAACACTGACCCCTCCTGCTCATCTGGCCCAACACTGACCCCCCCCCCCCCCTGCTCATCTGGCCCAGCACTGACCCCCCCCTGCTCATCTGGCCCAGCACTGACCCCCCCCCCCCTGCTCATCTGGCCCACCACTGACCCCCCCCCCGCTCATCTGGCCCAACACTGAACCCCCCCTGCTCATCTGGCCCAACACTGAACCCTCCCTGCTCATCTGGCCCAACACTGAACCCCCCCTGCTCATCTGGCCCAACACTGAACCCCCCCCCCGCTCATATGGTCCAACACTAAACCCCCCCCCCCCTGCTCATCTGGCCCAACACTGTACCTCCCTGCACATCTCCACTACTGTACCCTCTTCTCATCTATGATATGCGTGATATGCAGAGTGGTGAAAGGAAGCAGAGGTGAGACACATCTACCTGTCCTGGCACACTCATCCTGCTGATCCACCTCTCGCATCCAACCCACATGCTTGTATGTGATGTAACATACAAGCATCTGGAATGGATGTGCAATGATGAGCTCAGGTCGGGGCATTTTCTGAAAGCAGTGGGCCTGTGTGCAGGTTCATACGTTGGGCCCCCGCAGCTGAGAAAAAGGTGGTTGAATGTTATTTTCATTGCGCTGAATACTGGCTGTGGCTTAAAGGGACACAGAGTGGAGGGGTTCAGTAGTAAGTGACACAAAGGTTCAGAAATAATTTCAACAAAGTTCCCAGAAGCTCGACAGTAATTCCACAAACTGTCACCTGATTGTGGTTTTCCCAATCACAGTGAAATCCCTTCTTTCTGAGATTGGTAGTGGCAACCAAGAGAGTCATCTTCCTCCAGATGGTGGGCGGGGCTAGCAGGACTGTGATTGGCTTCAGCAGTGGTCAAGACAGTCCTCCTCCTCCTGCTCCAGCTGCCGAAAAGTTAGAGAAGCAAACATTGTTGCCCATCTTTTTACAATGTGTGGGGGTGCAGTGCCTCCCCTCAGTGCAGGTGCGGTGTGGGGAATTCTGAGATTGAAATGCATTAGTGTCTCACTGACACTTCCCTGCACTGCTCTGCTGATGGGGAGGGAGTCGAGTGCTGGCAAAAGATGCTTTGCATGTCGCGGGTTGCCTACACCTGCGCTCGAAGCTTCCGTTTTTTCTTCGGCCATGAAGACTTTTTTTTTTGTGCAATTCCTGTTTTGATTTGACCTGGCCTCTGCATCTAAAGAAAAAACAAAAATAAAACCTAATACAATATCTATATTCTCACTTTACCTAAAGCTAAACATACTCTAGTAGAATTATGTTGTGGGATCCTAATAGTTTTCTAATTTGGGTTTTCCAATGATTAGTGGAGTCAGGTTGACAATATTTTCTCAACCATGGTGACAAAGTTTGAAGGAGAAAATTTTTCTTTTATGAACTCTGATTTTTGTTCAGGGAAAAACGTAAATATTACATAGTTAGGTTGAAAAAAGACACAAGTCCATCTAGTTCAAGCATAAAAAAATAAAATAAAAAAATATAATACAATCCAATATACCCAATCCTATACCCACAGTTAATCCAGAGGAAGGCGAAAACCCTCCCAGAAAAGCAGGATCCTATTTGTTACAGCAGGGGAAAAAATTCCTTTCTGATCCCAGAGAGTCGATCAGATTTTCCCTGGATCAACTTTACCTATAAATGTTAGTACCCAGTTATATTATGTACATTTAGGAAAGAATCCAGTCCTTTTTTAAAGCAATCTACTGAGCTGGCCAGAACCACCTCTGGGGGGAATCTATTCCACATTTTCACAGCTCTTACTGTGAAGAAACCTTTCTTTATTTGGAGATGAAATCTCTTTTTCTCTAGACGTAAAGAGTGTCCCCTTGTCCTCAGTGTTGACCATAAAGTGTTTCAGGAGCAAAAGAAAACAGTTTAAAAAATCTGGGATTCTGGTCAAGTTCTAGGTCTGGACAAACTTTTAAGGACTAGTTGACTCAATGGTGGTAGAATTGAATATTTTTAAATATATATTTTTTAATTTACATACAAATGTTACTTGTTCTAGTTATTCTGGCCAGATCAGCTGTTTTTTTTTTTTTTTTCTTTTTTTTTTTAAATACGGAGGAGTCCCCAGAAATGACTTGCCAATCTCAGGGAACTCTAGTAATAATTACTATATCTACCAGTCAAAAGTCTTAGAACACCCCTCATTTTTTCAGTTTCTATTGAAATTTATGCAGAGTCTTAATCTACTTTGTTGCAGAAGTTCCCACAAATGTGTTGCACTTGTAGGTTGATTTGCTTTCACCCTTCTGTCCAGATCATCCCAAAACAGCTCAATGTTTTTTAAGACTCCTTTCACACCGAGCCGCCTATAGCGTCGGCGGTAAAACGCTGCTATTTATAGCGGCGTTTTACCGTTGGATTTGCAGCGCATTTCGGCCCCCAGCGGGGCACTTCCCCCAACCCCCCCCCTTCCCCCCCCCCCCCCCCCGCTAGCGCCCGAGAAAAGGTTGAAACCGCCCACAATGCGCCGCAATAGCGGCGTTTTGCCGGCGGTATCCCAGCGCTGCCCCATTGATTTCAATGGGGAGCAGTGGTGGAGGAGCGGTAAACACACCGCTCCAAAGAAGCTGCTGATAGGACTTTTCCTGACGTCCTGCCAATGCTGCAGCTGTTTGAGGGCGGATTGCAGGCGCTATTTTTAAAGCTATAGCGCCTGCAAAACGCCCTCGGTGTGAAAGGGGTCTAAGTCTGGAGACTGTGCTGGCCATTCGATTAGATTCTATTAATTGAAGCCTACCGTCCTTTTTCTTTTCTTGTAAGGTAGTTCTGACACAGCCTGGAGGTATATTTTGGGTCATTATCTTGCAGTAGAATGAAACCCTGACCAACTAGAACTTCCAGAGGGTATTGCATGGCCCATCAAAATGTTGTGGTAGTAGTTTTGGTTTGGCTCTCACATTGAGGAACCATCCTTTCACCTACTTAACGGCGTACAAAAACACTGCGTGATGAAGATCTCAAATTTTGATTCAGTGGTTAATAGGACCTTCTTCCAGTCTTCAGTAGTCCATTGGCGGTGCACCATTGCTCAGGCAAGCCTCCTTTTTCTTATTTTGACATCTTAGCAATGGCTTTCTTACAGCCACTCAATCTGTCAAACCTGCAGCTTGAAGTCTTCTCTTCACAGTTGAAACTGAGACTTGCTTACGTCAATCACTGTTAAGCTGTGCTTGAAGCTGTTGTCCTGTGAACCACTTGTCACGCAAGCTGTTGGCTCTCAGAAACTTGTCTTCTGATTCTGTTGTGAATTTGGGTCTACCAGACCACCACCATAGTTTACAGTTTCCAAGTACCTTTTTTATGGTGTAGGAAACTGTACTCACTATATACTTCACTGGGCTTACACCGATACTAAGCTTTTGCACAAGAATTTCTACTTGTGCAAATGCTCCAATACCTGAAACCGATACCTTTTGCGGTGCGATTTGAGCCTATACAAAATGAATGGGCTCAAATCGCACTGCAAAGAATTGCATGTGATTTGAACAGGAATGGGGAGCACCGCTCCTGTGTAAACCCGAGCTTGTCATCTGTCCCCCGCCGGCACGAAGGCTGAGAACTAATCAAAGACTCAAAGACCACTCGGATCACTGACTTTCTGCTTTGCCCTGACCGCCGCCCACCCCCCACACTCATTGGATCACTGGGCTGTGGAGAGGCTGGCTCAGGCTCAGCGGCTCCCTGAGAGGCTGAGCTGGGTCCTGGTCCAGGCTGCTGGGTGGATCCCAACCATACGGTCGTGGTCTTTCCCGGTAACCTCAGCAGGCTTTAGCCCGCTGTCTGCTGAAAACGGGTCACATGAGTGCAGAACGAACTGCACTCCTGGGATTCACAGGAGAAGTGCAGCCAAATGAGCTTTGGCTGTACTTCCCCTTTAAGGGTCAGAAAAGATGTGCATTAAAATTTGTTTTTTTTCCCTTACATTATTGCTCAAGGAATCCCCAGCAACCTCTGGAGAACCCTGGATGCCTTCAGCTTATTTTCATACACCTGATTATAATGAAGGCTGCTGGCACCCAGACCTAGTAAATACTGGTTTAGTAACTAGAAATGGGTACCTTCTTTTTATTTTTTGGATTTTCTAGCTAAAATTGCTGCTAGTATTTTTGTATTTTAGAGTAGGTATGTCAAACTTCTTCTTTGCACTTTTCAGGCAGTTTTAAAATATAAATTTAAATCAGGACTAAAGCTGTTTTAAGAATTCAAAAATCTAAACTGACTTGCATAACTTGAGTTGAATACTACAGAAAATGTTTTCTAACCTCCTTTCTTATTGGTAAAATATTGCAAGTTACAGTTAAGTCCATTACCAAAATGCTGTAATCTATTGGCATAAGCAGGGTTGCTGTTAAAAATCACGGGGCCCCATACAGCCTACCCCCCAGCCAAAAGTGACTGCGAACATAGATTTATCCGTCCTTTTCTCTGTAGCCTCAGCTGCACAGAGAAATGAATAGGAAGCACTCTGAGGCGTCCTATTCATTCACAAATGGAAGCATGGTAAACAGTTTACTATGCTTCAGTGACGAATGGACACAGGAGTGATTGGTACTAATCGTTCACTGTGTTCATTGCGGAATGGAAAGGGCCAGTAAATGACATATTTACCGGTCCCTTCCCTGCTCTTGCTCCTGAAACATCCCCCTGTGTGCCTGAAGAAGCTCCCGGCAGGAGAGGAGGGAAGCTGGCAGCGCTGTGGGGGTAAGGGGCACACAGGGGCTGGACAACAGTTGGAAGGGGCGCATGTGTTAGAACCAATCCCCCTGCAGTGCAGCCAGAGGGAGAAAGAAAAGAAGCTGGCAGTTCTGCAAGGGGAGAAAGAAGAGGATTGGTGTTTGCAATAAGACAGTACAGCTGGACCTCCTATTCAGCAGGGGCCCCGGGCCCTCTTTTGAACTGATGAGATCCAGACCCAGTACAGTAGGGCTGGCTGTACTGCCTTATCAGAAACCCTGGGTAAAAGGTACAGCTTTTAGGAGACTGGAAGCGATCCCCTTTTCTTGTCCTCTGTCCTATTAGAGTTTGAGGCGTCTGCTTTACAGACAAGTACACTGATGGTTTAGAAAAAAGTTGGGATGCTGTGTTAAATCTACATTAAAACAGAATGCCATGATTTGCACATCTCATAAACCCATATTTTATTCACAATAGATAATGTATCAAATGTTTAAACTGAGAAAATGTACAATTTTAGGGGAAAAAAAGGTAATTTTGAAATTGATGGCAGCAACACATCTCAAATGTTGGGACAGGGCAACAAAAATCTTGCAAATTAAGGCAGGCCATACATGGGTCAATTTTCGAAGGAATTTTACATCTTTCCAAAAAGTTTTCTAAGAATTTTCGTTAATATTTCGCACCATTAGTGGGCTGCAGCAACAGCTGATTTTCGTGCGGCCATCGAATTTGAGCAATTGGACATGTTGGAAATTTTTTGAAAAACAAACGATTTTCTAATCAATGATGGGAGAATCATGTGAGAAATGTGATCGAAAAAGAAATGCGCATGTGCAAGAAAAGAAAATTCCCGGAAAGAAAAGAAGATTCCCAGCCACGAAAATTATTTTCTGTAGCAACATGAGGTGAAATTGAAGGCTTGGTTGGTCGAATTTCGAAATCAATGGTGGCACCATCGGATCACAAAACGCACAAATTTTCAGATTTTTCAAAAGAAAATTCTTTTGAAATCCAACCATGTATGGCCAGCCTAAATGGTACTAACAGGGAAGAGTTGGAAGAACATTTTGCAACTAATTAGGTTAATTGGCAACAAGTGATTTACTAAAACTGCAAAATTTAGTGCACCTCTGCATAGACATCATTGTCCATCACTGGCTACATCATTGGCTACCATGCACAGCTGCACCAGATTTTGCACTGTCCAGTTTTAGTAAATCAATGCCAGTGTGTCTTAGAGGTAAAGATGGGCTGAGGTTTACCAATCTGTGAAAAGCAGCTAAAAATTGTCAATTTTCAGAATAACGTTCACTAACTTACAATTGAGAAGCCTTTAAATATAATCTTCTAAATTGCATAATATCAAGAGATTCCAAGACTCTGGAATCTTTTGTGAATAAAAGGGGTTTGTGAGATTTGCAATCATTGCATTCTGTTTTTATGGAATTGAGGTTGTAGTACTGCAGAGCTATATCTTTTGCCACGTACACACGATCGGAAATTTGGCCAGCAAAAGACCAATGAGAGCTTTTGGTCCGAAAATGCGTCCGTGTGTATGCTCCATCGGGCTTTTGCTGGCGGAATTCCCGCCAGCAAATGATTGAGAGCATGTTATCAGTTTTTCAGGCGGAAAAAGTTCCTATCCGAAAATGCGATCGCCTGTACAAATTTCGACACGCAAAATTCCTACGCATGCTCGGAAACAATTCGACCCGTGCTCTGAAGCACTGAACTTAATTTTCTTGGCTCGTCGTAGTGTTGTACGCCACCACGTTCTTGACGGTCGAAAGTTCAGAGAATTTTTGTGTGACCGTGTGTATGCAAGCCAAGCTTGAGCAGAATTCCGTCGGAAAAACCATCCAAGTTTTTTCCGACGGAAAATCCGCTTGTGTGTACGGGGCATTAGAAGCCTCACACACACAATGAGAAGATTGTATGAATGATCGTCCGTGGTTTTTTCGTTTGCATGCTAGTCTCATATTGAAAATGAATAGATTACTCAAGTTACGAAAATTCTCGTACGACAGAATACAACTTTGGAAGTGATATAATGTATTGTATTCCTTAATTTCTGATTTTTTTTTATTTATTTTTTCGGACGAAAACTGTACTGAATAAATGAAAATCTCATGATCGGGTATATAACGAACAATTTTTGTGTTTTTGTCCCTTCTGATAATTTCAGATTAACGTCCAAAATCGGCTCTCGAAAGCTGTGTACGAACAATCAGATTATTGTACAATCGATTCGAAAGCGTTATTTTTCGTTAGTTTTTTTTTTTTTGATCATGTGTACTCGGCTTTAAGGTACTGCAGTGACAGACGGGTTGTTAATAAAATAGATTGACGTATCAACTCAAAGCATTCAGTGAAGTAGCAGCTCAGAGCACCTGAGGCACTCAAGTATGTCTGTTATTTGATAAATGATTGTAGCTGAGCTTTTCTTAATTTAAAAAAGTTGCACCTCTTCAATTTAAAATCTTTACAATTTCTTTTTACATAGTTTAACATACCGAATGCCCAGAAATGTATTGTCCATATGGACAAAGGAAATGTTGACATGGGCTGTGTATAATAGTAACTCATGTTTGCCCTCCATCACAGGTAATCAGATTGTGTTACCCTCCCCACATGACAAACATCTTGTGAATGGTGCAGAAAGAGTGGACTGCAACTCAGTGTGCCATGGAGCCTTCTGTATCATTTCTCCCTGCACTGACCATTGTGGTCTTTCATGTGCCATGTTTGAATTGCTGGGTGTAGTGATATGTACAAACATGCAAAGGAGTTTCAAAGAATATCTGTAACATTACACTACCATTATGATTTAGGGGAGTCTGTCACAAAACTGGAAGCCTCCAATGAAAGCTGACTTTTTTTAGGAGCTCATTTGAAGAACAGTGAAACTGAATCGTGTGATTTTATGGGGTCTAATGTTAGTGCTCTTGAACCAGCATGTATCAAAGGAGTCAGAGAATAACTACTCCCATCTGACTCTTGTTTTGTTTCATAGACAGATCATACGTTTCCTCGTACATTGAGAGCCTTCAAAGTAAACTCGTGCTTATGTTAAAGCTTTTTTTTTTTTTTTTTTTTTTAGGATACTTGGTTAACTCTGAAACCTGCAAATCCAAACTACCACTTTCTGCACCTCATTATTGATTAGTGGGACCACATTGTATTTGACCCAATAGTGAAGTTCAGGAAGGAGTGGACCCAGACTCAAATTCAGCTTATTTTCCAACTGAAATTTGTTTAATATTGCGCTCTGGTGTGTCAAAGCTCCCTAGTAAGCTATTAAGGCTTATAGATGTACTGTAAAAACACTTAAGCAATACATATAACTACAAATCCATTGTTCTCTTCTATTCCAAATGTCCTCCTATAGACCTAGACATAAGGTAATCCTTGCCCTACAAATCCATTGTATTCTCCCATTTCACATGTCCTTCTACAGACATAAGGTGATCCTTTCCCTACAAGTCCATTGTTTTTCTCCTATTCCACATATCTTCATATTGACCTGATCTTTACCATAAAAATTAATTGTCTTCTCCTATTCCACATGTCCTCCTATAGACACATGGTGATCCTTGCCATAAAAATGAATTGTCTTCTCTTATTCCACATGTCCTCCAACAGACATAAGATGATCCTTACCCCAAAAATATATTGTATTCTCTATTCCACATGTCCTGCAGACATAAGACGGTCATTACCCAAGCTTGCTAGCTGTGGTCAGAAAGGCCAACAATTGTTTGACTGTATACTCCAGACCACCATTTCTCTGGAACAATTGATCTTCAAGGAAAGTCCAAACGGTCATGGTTTGTTTTTCAACTTGTATTTTCGTGGGCATAAACATGCATATCTATAATAAAGAGATTTTACATATAAGCACTTTGTGAGTCAGGTCATGTTTGTATCTAACCTAATAGCAGTAAGTAGCTTTATGGTACAATTATGTGTAGAAGTAAATGCAGTAGGCCCCTGGCTAAGCTCATATTACTTTCACGGTAAGCCCTGTACTATTACTTCTACAAAGAGAATGATCTGAATAACCTTTACAAGGAAGAAATAAATTGTTTATTTGCTTCCTTCAGTGGTGTGTTGTGTTTTTTTTTTTTTTTTTTTTTATTTATTTGAGAATAATTATCGATTGATTTCCGACAAAGCCGAGGTATTTTGCCCTCACTGCTACTGCCTTTGCTACATATATATCAGTGTATTTCTCTGTACGTAGACTTGAATGACAAAATCGTCAAACATACCTAGCATAGACAGAGCAAGCCCATCAATAGAATGCAGTAATAGGGTTGTTCTTATAGGGCCCCCCCAGATATCAGTGGTGCCCCCCCAAGACCACCAGTGTTATTGGTTGAAACTGGGTTGTGATGGGGAAATCTATTGTGTTGGGGGGGCGCTTTTAATGTAATTGGGAGGACTGTGATGTGAAGGGGGCTGATGCAGAAGTGATGGGTGGAATCTGATGTGAAGGGAAAGCAACCCATGTCGCACCAAAGAGTGGGTGACATCATTTAGTGCAGATGTCAGTGTCCTTCAGCCCAGTAAATACAGTCAAGGACTGTCTCAGGATTTTGCATACTTTTAAAGGATGCCGTGACTAAAGAAAAAGGTTTAGAAACTCTGTCTTAATACATGCACTTTTTGTTGCAGCCACATAGAGACATGGGGAACTAGAATTCCTTGTTCACTCATGCACTGCCTCTGCACTACCCAGAAGAAGTAGCGCTTGGTGTTTTTTTTGGGTCGTGATTCTTGGCATAGAAGCCAAGTGTGTAGGAAACAGACAGACAGCCAGTGACAATGGGGAGAGAGCTGAAAAGGCTGAAAAACAAGGATAGCTGGAGAAGATAAAATGACAGTATGCCCCTTCTGACATTTTTTTTACTGCACCCCCAGACAGGCTAGTGCCAGCCCTGCAGCCTCATGTAAGACCCTTTTTCAAAACGGTTCTGCTTTAAAAATTGATGCAAGTGGTTTAGTGGTTGTCCCAGTCCAACAATACATTTGTGTAAAATCTGCGACTTAGGATTGTGAAAAATTAAGGATTATCTTGTGCACCATAGAGAAACAAAGTTTTCTACTGGTCAGCTGCCCGTTTTTTGTATATTCTTCATCTAGAAATAAGGGGTGCACAATCCGCAGTATTCAAAGTATATCATGTAATACATCACTATGAATAGTGGAACAGGCAGTAGAATCCACATAGACATAGCTCGAATAAGTTGCAGTGGAATTCCACACACACCGATAAAAATTCATGGGTGGCATTGCACAGTTGATCTATGGTCAAGCAATTAGTGGACTGTAACTCCCCTAACCTTTTATTGTAAGTACTTTAATAAAGCTGGCCATAACACTATACCATTTTCTTTACATTTTACCTTTTAACAATGTAGTGCGGAGGTCAGCAACCTGTAGATTATGATCTACCAATAGATTGCGGACAGGTGACTGGTTGATCGCAGTCTGGGCTTGCTGACCCGCCATCCAAGAGCATAAAACTGTGTGCAATGCAAAGGGACTACTTGTAAAGTTAAAGCTGTAGTGGCTGATGCCTCCTCTGTAGTGTTGGCTCCTGTCCCATGCAGAGTGATACCAACTGCACTCCACCACTTATCCCAGCTAGCGATCTCCAGAGTGGTACCAACAGCAGGAACGGAGATCTTAAGGTCAGTGTGAAGCAATACACTGGGCAGAATAGTAGAGGACTGCTTTCACACTGATGTGCTGCGGTTTACCAATACCATGGGTGCAGCGCAATGTACCTACAGCTTTCCTGCAGCTTTGCTGCACTTAGCTATAGACTTCTATTATATCCGGTGGTTTGGTGAAGAAAAGTGCACCATACCTGCAGGACATAGTAGAAGTCTATGGAAAAGTGCAGCTTACCCAGGCAAGTCACGGATGCACTGTGCAGCACATCAGTGTGAAAACGACCTTACAGGGGGCTCAGAATGTAACACTTGCAGTTTGGGAGGTGGTAAAACCCCATAGTTTTGTGTTTTACCACCCCCGCCCCAACTGCACCCTCTTTAGCTGCTGTGGCTAGGAGTATACAAATGCTGCAGCAAGATTTATAAGCCTTGTCATGGTTGGTGGGTGTAGTATCTACCAAGAATGACCCATTTAAGTGAATGAGGCCGCTCTGCAAGTGCCCTGCAACCTTGTGCAGTACAGCAAACAAGGGGTTAAAGCAGGCAGCGTTGTGTTGCTTTCTCACCACCCGCTTTAACCCCCTTGGACCCTGCAGAAGCATGCAGTTGCAGGGAACTTGCAGAGTGGCCCCATTTACTTGAATGGGTCATGGTTGGCAGGCGGTAACACCCATTAAAAGCAACAGGGGGTTTAATTCCTGCTGCGGCATGTGTACACCTTTTGGCTGCTGCCTCGGCAGCTAAAGGGGGTAGGGATCGGGGGTGGTAAACTCTACTGCAGGGTTTTACACACCCCCCCCCTCCAACTTGACGTGTGAACAAGCCCTAAGAGTTCTGGTCACAAATGGTATTAAGGGCTCATTCACAAGTGCAGCAGGCACTGCTGCTCCTCCTGAAAAGCGATCGGAGTGGGTTTGACAGGTCGTGAGGAGTAGATATGTTGCCTCCTCACCACCGGATTTAAACCCATGATTGCCATGCAATGTACATGATTTTGACATGGTAGTACAGCAATTAAAGGTTTAAATCTGGTGTGAGAAGGTGACACTGTGCCTGAGGATCTTTGACTTCTCCCATGTTGTTCAGGTAGATCTCCACCTCCTTTAAGGTTGCCTACCCCTGATGTAGTGCAAGGGCCTGCCTGATTGCAAAGAAACTGAAAGTGTTTAGGTTTGACCTTTTTATATTCTATGGCTTTGGTAAATCTAAAGGAAACTTGTACAAGAAAATTGTATAATGTATGGCTGGCATAAGGGTGGGAAGCCAGCAAAAGCCAAAAAAGGGAGAATTTATATAGGGGTAGGAAATGGGGTAAATGAGATAAACCTCCTCCACTCAACGTACACTCCTCTGAAGGGAATCGGTCTCAGTTTGTTCCAAAGTAGACCTGTATTCCGCAGAAATCGTAAGTTTGTGCGAGTAAAACTGCCAGTAAAACCACTTCTTTCGAAATTTGTCACAAGTACCTTGATCAGTTGAGATGAGGTCCTCCATTCTGTTTATTACACCTTAGCCAGCCACATGGCAACGGAGGAGGGTCGAGTCGCTGAGCGCTGATAAGTCTTCCGTGGTAGGGAATGATGATTTAGAAGGAACCAGGTTGGATCTAGGGGGATTTGGTAATCCGTAAATTTTTAAGGGATTCGTCTCACTTCAGCCCAGAAACTCTGAAGCCTATCGCAGGCCCAAAAAACATGCAGGATGTCCCCAAGGGTGTCTCCACATCTCCAGCAATGGTCTGAAGAAAGAGGGTACAGGTGGGTAAGTTTAGCTGGAGTCTAGTACCAGCCGCCCGTCTTTACTGCTGTCCGTCTGAGAGAGACCTATGGATCATCTCCTGTACAGCCTGCTGCTTTCTTAAAGCTCATTACATGGGATCTCTTTTTGCTGTATTTATTCTCTAAGTAGCATTATGCATTCTTCCTATTTCTTCGTTCTTTAATGTGTGTTTATAAACTCTCTGCATCACCGCAGTGAAGTCACTGTAAGTGCACAGCCTGTGACCGATGAAAGACTTGTGTGTTCAGCTACTTGGATTGGTTTCCAGCTCAAATAAAGACGGTTTTGTCCACCTCGGTGGCCCTCTGAGCCCCCTTCACATTTTGTAGAATCAAAGCACAGGAGGAAGTTTGAACATTTTGGTGTTTTGACTCATTATGAGCCCCATCAATGTTGTTTTTTTATTCATGATAAAACTTTGGCCCTATTCATACCATTAAAGACCACTGTGTAATGTAGAAGGGCTGTGCACAATATTTCCAGGTATACACTGGGGCTGAAAATGGAAACTGGGCATAAACGGAGCTGCTGCTTATAGTGACTAGATTATTTGTTTATATTCAAGGTTTTAGGCCAAAATGCATTTTTCTTACCGCTCAAAAAATTACAGCTCAGAATGTTTAGATTCATTACTTAAATACTAGTACTATACCCATTGTTGTATTGTCTGATTCATTTTTTTTTTTTTGGCACTGGCACTTTGTTAGTAAAATTTTAAAGGGTGCTTTAGACAAACTAAATATTGAACCGAGAGCTGCATTCCTGATCAGTACTTCCGCATTTCATCCAGACATGTGCACCAGCCTACTTCACCGTTGTCTGTACTCTAACAACTCCTATACAAAAAATTTTGCAACACTTAAAGCACTGCAAAACTACACCCTACAGTCCAAAGCACAGATCGGGTGCTGATGTTCAAACCAGCTCATCCAGGCTAGCAGAAACAGATCGGAAAACAGAGGGTGGAAACGCCATATAGTGGAACCAAGCCACTATATAGAGCAGGGTTTTTCAACCAGGGTTCCTCCAAAGGTTGCTAGGGGTTCCTTGAGCAAGGAGCAATTTCTGCCTTTCTGATAAGTTCCCACTGACACCGTTGATCTTTTTAGCCATCTGTAAGGAGTTAATTCCTCCCAATGATGGCAAGTGTAAGGAGCATGCTTTCCACTGACCATCACACTAATGTATCATGAATTGTAGCTATAGTCATTTTTTGGCAGGGGTTCCCTGAGACCGGAAAGTTATTTCAAGGGCTCCTCTGTGTTGAGAGAGGCTGATATAGAGAGATAAAGATACGGCTTCAGCCTTAAGGCTGGGTTCACACTGGTCCGACAAACGCTCCGACATTGGGAGTTCATGTCGCATGACGTGTGAAAATCAATGTTTCCCCATGGGAGCCGTCTTAACTGGTCCGACTTTGAGGCTGGGTTCACACTGGTCCGACAAACGCTCCGACATTGGGAGCTCATGTCGCATGACGTGTGAAATTTAATGTTTCCCTATGGGAGCCGTCCTAACTGGTCCGACACAAGTCGTTCCGACTTTATAAATGCTCCCTGTACTACTTTGGTCCGACTTTGATCCTACTTCAGCCTATTGACTATCATTGAAGTCGGATCAAAGTCGGATTGCCGTCTTGCATGATCCGACTTCGGCACGCGACTTGTGCTCAGATGTTCTTGAGGGGGAACTCTGCGCCAAATTTTAAATAAAAAACCGGCATGGGTTCCCCCTCCAGGAGCATACCAGGCCCTTGGGTCTGGTATGGACCTTGAGGGGAACCCCCTACGCCGATAAAAACGGCGTGGGGGTCCCCCCCAATCCATACCAGACCCTTATCCGAGCACGCAGCCCGGCCGGACAGGAATGGGGGTGGGGACGAGCGAGCGCCCCCCCCCCCTCCTGAACCGTACCAGGCCGCATGCCCTCAACATGGGGGGGTTGGTGCCTTGGGGGAGGGGGCGCGCTGCGGCCCCCCACCCCAAAGCACCTTGTCCCCATGTTGATGAGGACAAGGGCCTCTTCCCGACAACCCTGGCCGTTGGTTGTCGGGGTCTGCGGGCGGAGGGCTTATCGGAATCCAGGAGCCCCCTTTAATAAGGGGGCCCCCAGATCCCGGCCCCCCACCCTATGTGAATGAGTATGGGGTACATGGTACCCCTACCCATTCACCTAGGGAAGTGTCAATAAAAAAAACCACAGTACACAGGTTTCAAAATTAATTTATTGGGCAGCTCCGGTATCTTCTTCCGACTTCTCCCGGTGTTCCGCCTCTTCTCCCGGGCCCCGCCGCTATCTTCTTCCAGCTCTATTGCCAGCGATGGGCCCGGTCTGCTGCCGCTGTCTTGTCGCCGCTGTCTCGCCGCTCCTTCTCTTCATCTCTTCTTCCGATGTTGACACGACGCTCTCCCCGGCTGGAATGCTCTCTGTGCGCTCTGCTCTGACTTATATAAGCGGTGACCCCGCCCCCTTATGCCGTCACAGTCTCTGGGCATGCTGGGACTGTGACGGCATAAGGGGGCGTGGTCATCGGGTGATGACCACGCCCCCTAAAACGTCACAGTCCCAGCATGCCCAGGGACTGTGACGGCATAAGGGGGCGGGGTCACCGCCTATATAAGTCAGAGCAGAGCGCACAGAGAGCATTCCAGCCGGGGAGAGCGTCGTGTCAACATCGGAAGAAGAGATGAAGAGAAGGAGCGGCGAGACAGCGGCGACAAGACAGCGGCAGCAGACCGGGCCCATCGCTGGCAATAGAGCTGGAAGAAGATAGCGGCGGGGCCCGGGAGAAGAGGCGGAACACCGGGAGAAGTCGGAAGAAGATACCGGAGCTGCCCAATAAATTAATTTTGAAACCTGTGTACTGTGGTTTTTTTTATTGACACTTCCCTAGGTGAATGGGTAGGGGTACCATGTACCCCATACTCATTCACATAGGGTGGGGGGCCGGGATCTGGGGGCCCCCTTATTAAAGGGGGCTCCTGGATTCCGATAAGCCCTCCGCCCGCAGACCCCGACAACCAACGGCCAGGGTTGTCGGGAAGAGGCCCTTGTCCTCATCAACATGGGGACAAGGTGCTTTGGGGTGGGGGGCCGCAGCGCGCCCCTCCCCCAAGGCACCAACCCCCCCATGTTGAGGGCATGCGGCCTGGTACGGTTCAGGAGGGGGGGGGGCGCTCGCTCGTCCCCACCCCCATTCCTGTCCGGCCGGGCTGCGTGCTCGGATAAGGGTCTGGTATGGATTGGGGGGGACCCCCACGCCGTTTTTATCGGCGTAGGGGGTTCCCCTCAAGGTCCATACCAGACCCAAGGGCCTGGTATGCTCCTGGAGGGGGAACCCATGCCGGTTTTTTATTTAAAATTTGGCGCGGAGTTCCCCCTAAAGATTCATACCAAACACAGTGCCGGGCATTGGCGGGGATCCAAGTCGGATCCCCGTTCATTGAAAATCGGACACATGCCGGCTTCATGTCGCAGGGCAAAGTCGGATCCAAAGTAGGACGGCTGTCGTGTCGCACCAGTGTGAACCCAGCCTGAAAATGCTCCCTGTACTACTTTGGTCCGACTTTGATCCTACTTCAGCCCATTGACTATCATTGAAGTAGGATCAAAGTCGGATCCTTGTCCTAACCATCCGACTTTGGCATCCGACATTGTGTTATTTCCTGCCCCCTGCTGTAGCCCCTCCCATTGTGTGTTAGTTTTAATTGGTCAAAGGACAAGTGTACTATCTGAAAAGTCGGATCAAAGTAGTATCCTGTTCATGAAAGTCGGATGGATGTAGGACCAATGTAGGATCAACGTAGGACCAATGTAGGACTGATGTCGCAGAGCAAAGTAGGATGAAAGTCGTACTACTGTCGTGTAGTATAGTGTGAACCCAGCCTGACTCCTCCTGACTACACTCCTCTGACATGTTCTGCCTACGGGTCTCAATCATGGAGATCCTGGATTCAGGTGTGCAGCATTTGCACTTTCGGTTTTCCAATCTAACAACCCCCCTTTGTGAGCAGGACGTGCCTACTGCAGATTCCTTGCTGTGTCTATTCAACCCAATCTAAAAATAAAAATTTTCACGCAGAAGTTTTTTCCTCACCATTTGGACTTCAAATGCTTTAGCCATATGATAATTGGTGGTACAGGAATCTGAGAAATGACATAGCACTAGCTTTATGAAGTATTTTCACAGTGACTCCATGTTACTGACTGGATTCTGACTGCAGTAGATTGGATAAAAATCCGAATAAGTTCAAATTTTTTTAAATTTAAAAACAGAATCGCGACGTTGGAAAAAGGATCACCCCCTTATATACGTATTTAGTTGAACCACCTTTTGCTTTAATTCCAGCCTTTAGTCTGTTGGGATATGTCTCTACTACCTTTGCACATCTAGACTTTGCAATATTTGCCCACTGCTCAAGCTCAGTTTAATTTGATGGCGACTGTTTGTGGACTGCAGTCTTTAAGTTATTCCACAGATTTTCAATGTGTTTTAAGTCTGGGCTCTGACTAAGTCATGCAAGGAGAGTCACCTTTTTCTCCTTCAATCACTGTGTGGTAATTTTCGCTGTGTGCTTTGGGTCATTGTCATGTTGGAAGGTAAACCTTCTTCCCATTGATAACTTTCTGGCAGAGGGCAGCAGATTTTCCTCAAGAATTCAATGGTATTTTGCTCTATCCGTTTTTTCTTCTATCCTGACAAGTGCTCCAGTCCCTGCTGCAGAGAAACACCCCTATAACAGGCTGTTACCACTGCCATGCTTTACTGTAGGAATGGTGTTATTTGGATGGTGAGCTGTATTGTATTTCCGCCTGACATCGTTTGGTTTTGAGGCCAAATAATTACATTTTAGTCTCATCTGACCATAACGGCATTTTCCATGTGGCCTCAGAATCTTCAAGGTGCGTTTTTAAAGGGGTTGTAAAGGTACTTTTAAAAAAAAAAAAAACGGTTCTACTTACCACCTCTGTGCAGGGGTTTTGCACAGAGCGGCCCCGATCCTCGTCTTCTGGGGTCCCCCAGCGGCATTTCTGGCTCCTCCTCTTCTCGAATGCCCCTGCGGAGAGACGCTTTCCATGGGGGCACTCGTGCGGGCGCACTCCCGAATCCTGCTGCTGTGTCCATTGACACAGATAGCAGAACTCGGCCCCGGCTCCCATGTCACTGGATTTGATTGACAACAGTGGAAGCTGCCATCAATCTATCCAATGAGGACCCGAGACAGCGGCTGGAACTGCTGTGCTCGTCCCCGTCGCTGGAACGATCGGGTTCAGTAAGTAAAAGGGTGGGCTCTGGGGGGGCTGCTGCACTACAATACAGAAGGCTTTTCACCTTCATGCATAGAATGCATGAAGGTGAAAAGGCTTGAGGGTTTACAACTCCTTTTTTTTAAGGTGGTCAGATGGAACTAAAATTTAATTTGGCCTCAACACCAAGCAATATGTCTGGGTCAAATCCAAAGCTTGGGGGGTGTTGGTGTCAGCAGAAGTCTGACCATTGGAGAACAGGAAAGCTGTTCTCCCAGCACAGCCAGAAAACTGACCACGCTGGGAGATATGCTTACAAAGAGAACAGGATAATTTGGATACAGCAGGCACATATCAGGAATATGAAATGTTGAGGTAACATTCTTTAAAGTGATATTAAAGGCATTTTTAAAAAAAAAAATATCAAACATGTCATACTGCACAGCCCCGATCCACCTCTTCTCAGGTCCCCTGCCAGAGCTCCAGGCCCCTCCCTCCTGCTGCGTGCTACAAGAACAATGGCACCCAAGCAGGCTCCCTCCCGAGACGCTGCTCTGCATTTCCATTCAAACACACAGCTGTGGCTCGGTCCTGCCCCCCCCCCCCTCTTCTCATTGGCTGACTGGCTGTGATTGACACCAGCGGGAGCCAATGGCTCCCACTGCTGTCTCAGCCAATGAGGAGGGAGAGTCCCCGGAGAGCTGAAGTTCTCGTGCACTTCGCTGAATTGCAATGTGACTCAGGTAAGTAAAGCATGCTGATGTGTGGAATAAGGTTCCCATCTTGTTCTACACCCTGCTGACTTTATGAAATGAACCTATTACAGTTAATATTCAGCTGCATTGTAAATAACATAAGTAAATGGAATGTTATCAAGAGCTTAGGTTATGTATATTTAGTATATAAGATAATTTTCAAGTATAGTTCCGTCATCTGAAATGTCTGACCTTATTCAATCTGAGCAACTGTATTGTGACTGCTGTAACTATGCAAGATGTGCTGTGCATGCACCAGAAAACTGGATTCTGGCCTTATGAAAGCTTGTGAAGTTCTTTCTGATTCTTTATTAGTGTTTGCATCAAAAGTTGAAGATGCTAAAATATATTATTTTCACCAAAATGGCTTTAGCTTCAGATGTGTAGCAGATGTTGTCTCACACACACGCTAATGGTGACCATATTATTTTTTTAATGGTGGAAAATGTTACTTCTCAAAGACAGAATTTGAAAATGTCATTCAAATAAAGTGAAATTGTGTGAATAATGTGTTTATATTTTTGTCTCTGCAGCCCTTTTTCCCTTTGCTGAATCTTCGGTGTTCCTCGGAAGTTCAGGTTTTTATGTGTATGGCCTTCTTCCCAGCCTGTACCGAACCCAGAAACATTTTGCTGCCCTGCAAGGAGATGTGCAAGACTGTCCACTCTGAATGCAAGCATCTCATTGATACCTTCGGCATAACCTGGCCTGAAGAATTGGAATGTGATAGGTGGGTTCATTGTTGCATATATGCAAATCTTGCATTCCTGTGTTTTCTATAAGGTCAGAATTTTTTAAATTGAAACTGCTCTTTGTGTTTTAATCAGGGATAGAGCTGTCTGTAGCTTGGAGAACCATTCATTGGCTACACATAAAACAGGGCTCACCACACATGTGAGTGATATTCAATAAGAAAGTTGGTGCTATACACTTGCTTTAACGTTAACACACATCAAAGCGCTTACTGCTTCAACATGCTTTTTTTATGTGTTTTTGATGGTTTGATGAAGCTTGACAAATGCCCTGTGTGTGTTGATTTTCTATTTGTTTTAAAGGGGCCAGGTGGAACCCCGGCTCATTATTACCCTTGTTTAGCAGATCTCCAGATCATTAATACCCCTGTTCAGCAGATCAACAGCTCATTAGTATCCCCATTCAGCAGATTAATCCTTTTCAGCAGATCCTCAGCTCATTAGTACCCTCATTCAGCAGATCCTCTGCTCAGTAGTACCCCCAGCTCTGCTGAGCCCCCACTCAGTAGTACCCCCAGCTCTGCTGAGCCCCCACTCAGTAGTAACCCCCAGCTCTGCTGATCCTCTGTTTTTTTTATCCTCCTCTCTGCTCACCTCCCACTATTTTGCTCTCGTGCTGCGCACCACGTGTGACATCTGCTAGTCTCTTCTGCTCTGGTCCCCCAGCTCTGCTGATCCTCTGTTTTTTTTTTTTTTTTTTTTATCCTCCTCTCCGCTCACCTCCCACTATTCTCTTCTGCTCTGGTCCCCCAGCTCTGTTGATCCTCTGCAGTCATCACTCTGCAGTCCCGTTTACCTTCCACTATAGTGTTCCCATGGTGCACACCACATGTGCCATCTGCTAGTTGCTCCACTCTGGTCCAGACCCCACTCACTTTCCTGCTGTTCCACACTGCGCACAAGATGTGACGTCTGCACCAGACACTGCCAGAATATATACACATGAACCGGAAGTGACTGCTGATGATGTATTTCCGGTTTGCTTGTTGGTGTCCCAGTGCATCCTACAATATCTTATACCTGCAATACAAACAAAGCAAATCTAACTCTGAATAGAGTTAGATTTGTAAGTTTCAGGTGCTGTAAGCAAGCTTTGCCATAGACTTCTATGGAGGCTTTGGAGACGCTTTAAAGAACCAAGAAAGCAAGATGAGGCATTTGAAGCAAAGCAAACACAAAGTGTGAACAGGACTGTAAGCTTACCAGGAGCTTTGATTGCCATTCCGAGAGCTTTAAAAAAAAATGTCCAAAGCCATATTTTGATGCAAGTGTAAATGGGCCTTTAAAGGTAACTATTGCCTCTGCCCAAAAAAGAAAAATCACAAATATGCAGCATAACCAGATAGTGATGGGCTTCATGCACCTGGGTGCATTTGCTTGGGCAGCGTCAAAGAGGCTGTGTATTTTTAGTGCCAAGGAGGTCCTGAAGCTGCTACAGCCACCCATAGACATGAATGGGTGAAGGCGGCTGTACACAGCTATGCGTCATTATTTGTGTAAAGTAGCGCACTTTCAAAGTTCTAGATTTACACTACCTGCATTTGGGAGCTTACGACTGTGTGCATGCGCTACTCCACACACATAGTGGCGCATAGCCGTGTACAGCTGCCTTTACCCATTCAAGTCCGTGGGTGGCTGTACTCAGCTGGGCACCAAAATACTCAGCCTCATAATGCTGCATGGACAAATGCGTCCATGTGTACGTAATCTAATAATACAGTGCAGTATAGGAGCACAAGAAAAACTGATATCTAAAAATAATTATATTATTGTTAATAATATGGACACTATGGACTCTTCCTTTCACATAAAACTAGTTTACAACTTTAGGCTTCATGCACATTAGTTTATTGTAAATGCTGTGTCTTCTGACAGGAGAAAATCAGTGTTTAAAACTCATGTACTATATATACTCGAGTATAAGTCGAGGCCCTAATTTACCACAAAAAAATGGGAAAAACTTATTGACTCGAGTATAAGATTGGGTGGGAAATGCAGCAGCACCCTGATGGGCACATTTTATATTAGGGGCACTCTGATGGGCACAACAAAACGTGCCCCCAATATAAAAACTGCCCATCAAAGTGCCCCTTAATACAAAATGTGCCCATCAGTGTTGCTCTTAAAATAAAATATGCCTATCAGAGTGCCCCTTAACATAAAATGTGCCCATCAGCGTGCCCCTTAACATAAAATAAGGGTCACACTGATGTGCACCTTTTATGTTAAGGGGCACTCTGATGGGCACATTTTATTTTAAGGGGCACGCTGATGGGTATATTTTTAATGTGCATGCTGATGGGCACATTTTATGTTAAAGGGCACTCTGATGGGCACTACAAAATGTGTCCATCAGTGTGCCCCTTCAGAAAATATGCCCAACAGTGTGCACATTAAAAATATACCAATCAGCGTGCCCCTTAAAATAAAATTTGTCCATCAGAGTGCCCCTTAACATAAAAAATGTGCCTATCAGCGTGACCTTTAACAAAATATGCCCAGCAGTGTGCACAATAAAAATATGCCCAGCCATTAGTGATCACTAGTTGGCCCACATACCTTGAATGCAGGAGGGCACGCCGCACAACTGAAATACAGAAGCTGCAAGATTTGGAGCCTAAGCCAGGACCCGGGAACCGCGAGTAGCAGGGGGGGCGGAGCACGCACGTGACGTCACGCCCCCTACTCGCGAGTGTGAGCTCGTCTTCGTCTCCGAGACCTGCGGTGAGGAGCAGGGGGCGGGCGCACGCATGCAGGGTCACTGGTTGCTGGGGAAACCCGCGGTCCCAGCAATCTAGTGACAGCATCGGCGAAGGGCAGGACACTTCACTGCGGCCCCCCCACCCCAAAAAATTGTACCGCCCAGGGACACAGCGGCGGTGATTAAACATTATGATCTGACAGCATTAGGGGAGGAGAAACACATGAGCGTCACCCAGCGTCATGACCCCGCCCCCTTTTCTCCTCCATTTCTTGCATTTTTAGTTCAATGACTCGAGTATAAGTTGAGGTGGCTTTTTCAGCCCAAAAAATGGGCTGAAAAATTTGACTTATACTCGAGTATATACGGTAAGCTGTATTTTTTCAAACCAGTTTAGGCGAATTTAGCAGCATTTGGTGTTCAGGAGTTTATTTTTATTGACCAGAATTCTAATTTATTCTGGTCATTGAAATGAATAAATAATTAAGTGCTAAACGCTCCTGGCGTTTAGACGCATTTGCCATTTTTTATGGCCAAAAGCGCCTCTCCGAAACACGATTTCTTCTGCGTTCAGGAGAGGAGCTTTGACTGCCTGTAAACTCTGCTGCTCCTAACCTCTGGTAAAAGCCTATGTGTGCAGGGACACCCAGGTTTTTATTAAGTTGAGTTCAGGGAATTTGGCAAAAAAATGCCAAAACCTATTAAGGGTGAGGTTTTCAGAGCAGCAGTGTGTATGAGGCCTTAGAGGTGCTAGGACTCCAGTCACATTTGGCATTTTGGGATCTCCGATAGAACCACTGCGATTATGCCTGTGACCAGCAATCGCAAAACATATGTTCAGGTGCCATTCATTTTCAATGACCCCTAAATGCATTGCGTTTTTTAACGCAACAAACTGCAGCGGTCGAAGCTTGTTACCTAAAAGAAGCTCCTGCTCCTTTTTGGGTGGCAAGCTTTGCACGTTGCTGTTTGCTATGATTGCTGTGTAATTCGTTGCGGCAAAACCGCACCGCCTTTTAGATGCCATTGAAAATGAATAACACCCAAACATGCGTTTTGCGATTTGCAGTGTGATTGGAGAATCAGTGCGATTCTGCCGGAGATCCCGAAATGCCAAATGTGAATGGAGCCTAAGACCCCTTTCACACTGGGGCGGTTTGCAGGCGGTATTGCGCTAAAAATACCGCCTGCAAACCGCCCCTAAACAGCCTCCGCTGTTTGTTCAGTGTGAAAGCCCGAGGGCTTTCACACTGAAGCGGTGCGCTGGCAGGACGGTGAAAAAAGTCCTGCAAACCGCTTCTTTGGAGCGGTGAAGGAGCGGTGTATTCACCGCTCCTAAACCGCTCCTGCCCATTGAAATCAATGGGACAGCGCGGCAATACCGCGGCTATAGCCGCGCTGTACGAGTGATTTTAACCCTTTTTCGGCCGCCAGCGGGGGTTAAAACCGCACCGCTAGCGGCCGAATACAGCTGCAAGAACGACGGTACAGCAGCGCTAAAAATAGCGCTGTTGTACCGCCGACGCCCCCACCGCCCCAGTGTGAAAGGGGCCTTAAGCATGTGAAATACAGGCACCTTCTCCATTATGGCTGAATCCCAGGCTGTTTTGATAAGGCAAAGCCTCCTAACTTCTTGGTAGTGTGGAAGCTTGCCCAATCCTTTCTTTTGGCCCATTATTATGTTGGGGATTCTCACTGGACAATAAAAATGCACAGAAGGCTGGATGGGACTCTCAAGTTTTGACATTGGCATAAAGTGTTGGATCTTTGCGTAATCAAAATGGCCTATATGTTCAGAATGACCATTGTGGCAGAGACTGCAGGCTGCTACAGGTATCTGTAGGCACTTATAGGTTTCTAGCTGATGGCAGCTTTTACTACTTAAACTGGTGACCATTGGCACTGAAGTTTGGATGCAGACATCAATAAAAACCTGACAGGGTCTCTAATGCTTCCACATTCTATCCGAACTAAAAAAAAGGTCCATACATGCACTTTAATAGGTTCACTCTGGCAGATGCCAGCTAGTTATGTTGATGTTAGAACTAGTCATGTGGCTTATTTTAGTAAATTTCTGCATGAAAAAATTACATTGAATATGGCATCCAAGCTGAGTACAGCTAATTTCCTATTAAGGCAAACATTTGATATATTGCTCTTGCTTTTAGCACTGTTTTTATTAGCATTTTTCATTTACAGCCCAGCACAGTTCCCTTCATAGGCAGGTACAGTATCTCACAAAAGTGAGTACACCCCTCACATTTTTGTAAATATTTTATTATATATTTTCCTGTGACAACACTGAAGAAATTACACTTTTCTACAATGTAAAGTAGTGAGTGTACAGCTTGTATAACAGTGTAAATTTGCTGTCCCCTCAAAATAACTCAACACACAGCCATTAATGTCTAAACCGCTGGCAACAAAAGTGAGTACACCTCTAAGTGAAAATGTCCAAATTGGGCCAAATTAGCCATTTTCCCTTCCCGGTGTCATGTGACTCGTTAGTGTTACAAGGTCTCAGGTGTGAATGGGGAGCAGGTGTGTTACATTTGGTGTTATCGCTCTCACTCTCATACTGGTCACTGGAAGTTCAACATGGCACCTCATGGCAAAGAACTCTCTGAGGATCTGAAAAAAAGAATTGTTGCTCTACATAAAGATGGCCTGCCCTAGGCTATAAGAAGATTGCCAAGACCCTGAAATTGAGCTGCAGCACAGTGGCCAAGACCATACAGCGGTTTAACAGGACAGGTTCCACTCAGAACAGGCCTCACCATGGTCGACCAAAGAAGTTGAGTGCGCGTGCTCAGCGTCATATCCAGAAGTTGTCTTTGGGAAATGGACGTATGAGTGCTGCTAGCGTTGCTGCAGAGGTTGAAGGGATGGGGGGGGGGGGGGGGGGGCAGCCTGTCAGTGCTCAGGTCATACACTGCATCAAATTGGTCTGCATGGCTGTTGTCCTAGAAGGAAGCCTCTTCTACAGATTATGCACTAGAAAGCCCGCAAACGGTTTGAAGACAAGCAGAAGAAGGACATGGATTACTGAAACCATGTCCTGTGGTCTGATGAGATCAAAATAAACCTATTTGGTTCAGATGGTGTCAAGCGTGTGTGGTGGCAACCAGGTGAGGAGTACAAAGACAAGTGTGTCTTGCCTACAGTCAAGCATGGTGGTGGGAGTGTCATGGTCTGGGGCTGCATGAGTGCTGCCGGCACTGGGGAGCTACAGTCCATTGAGGGAACCATGAATGCCAACATGTACTGTGACATACTGAAGCAGAGCATGATCCCCCTCCCTTTGCAGACTGGGCCACAGGGCAGTATTCCAACATAACGACCCCAAACATACCTCCAAGACGACCACTACCTTGCTAAAGAAGCTGAGGGTAAATGTGGTAGACTGGCCAAGCATGTCTCAAGACCTAAACCCTATTGAGCATCTGTGGGGCATCCTCAAACGGAGGGTGGAGGAGCGCAAGGTCCCTAACATCCACCAGCTTCATGATGTTGTCATGGAGGAGTGGAAGGGGACTCCAGTGGCAACCTGTGAAGCTCTGGTGAACTCCATGCCCAAGAGGGTTTAGGCAGTGCCGGAAAATAATGGTGGTCACACATTGATACTTTGGGCCCATTTTGGACATTTTCACTTAGGGGTGTACTCACTTTTGTTGCCAGCAGTTTAGACATTAATTGCTGTTTTTGAGTTATTTTGAGGGGGGCAGCAAATTTACACTGTTATACAAGCTGTACACTCACTACATTGTAGCAAAGTGTCATTTCTTCAGTGTTGTCACATGAAAATATATAATAAAAGATTTACAAAAATGTGAGGGGTGTACTCCCTTTTGTGAGATACTGTATGTTTGTGGTGTCACTTCCTTACTCACATTGTGAAAGTACATAATTGAATTGCTCTTTAATCTGAATATGTAACCACAAATCCATTGTTTCCATCCATCAGGCTGGAAGACTGCTCAGCATCAAAAGCCTCTGAAAAGGAGAATTCGCAAGGCACAAGCAAGCCTGTAGTCACTGTTAAAAGAGATTATGGATTTTGGTGCCCACGCCACCTTAAAACCTCCCAAGCGGCAGGATATAAATTTTTGGGAGTGGATCACTGTTCGCCACCTTGCCCCAACATGTACTTCAAAAAAGAAGACTTGGATTTTGCCAAAAACTTTATTGGCATAATTTCTATAATTTGCCTCTGTGCCACACTCTTCACGTTCCTTACCTTCCTGATAGATGTGAAAAGGTTCCGGTACCCGGAGAGGCCAATCATTTTCTATTCAGTCTGTTACAGCATTGTTTCACTTATATACTTTATTGGGTTTCTCATGGGGAACTCCGTCTCCTGTCATGAGCCAAGTGAAAACCTATCAGGAACTGTGGTCCTTGGTTCTCAGAACAAAGCTTGCACTGTCATTTTTATGCTCCTTTATTTCTGTACCATGGCTGGGACCATATGGTGGGTCATGCTTACCATAACATGGTACTTGGCTGCAGGTCAGAAGTGGAGCTCTGAAGCCATAGAGCAGAAGTCTATGTGGTTCCATACCGTGGCTTGGGGCATTCCTGGAATACTTACTGTCATTCTTCTAGCTATGAACAAAGTAGAAGGAGACAATCTAAGTGGAGTCTGTTTTGTTGGACTTTATGACCAAAATGTGTCCACGTATTTTGTACTGTTACCTCTGTGCTTCAGTGTTTTTATTGGACTTTCCCTACTCTTGGCTGGGATTATCTCTCTAAACAACGTCCGTCAAGTCATCCAACATGATGAAAGGAACCAAAAGAAATTGAAAAAGTTTATGATCCGTATTGGAGTTTTCAGCGGCACTTATCTTGTTCCCCTGGGAATACTGCTGGTGTGTTATGTCTATGAACAGTTGTCAAGGTCCACATGGGAATTGACATGGGTAGCTGACCACTGCCAACAATTTCATATTCCATGCCCCTATCAGGTAAATGTATAAAGATTTATTTTACTTGTTGATGTACCTTCAGTGTCACTTACAACTCCCATGGCTTCCACTACCATTTATATTCTGATGACACCTAAATCTATCTCTCTGCCCCTCAGCTCACCCCATCAATCTCCTCACGCATCACTGATTTACTAACAGACATATCAGCCTGGATGTCAAACCACTTCCTCAAACTGAATCTAAAACTGAGCTCTTAATATTTCCTCCCCCATGTGCCCCTTCCCCTGACTTCTCTGTCAAGATCAATGGCACATCTATCAGTCCGTCCCCACATGCCAGGGTGCAAGGGGTAACCTTAAACTCTGAACTGTCCTTTCAGGCCCACATCCAATCCCTGTCCAAATCATGCCGCCTTAACCTCCGCAACATCTCCAGAATACGCCCCTTTTTAACTAATGACACCACCAAGCTACTAACTCACTCCTGGTTATCTCTCGCTTTAACTACTGCAACTCCCTCCTCATTGGATTACCTTTACATAGACTATCCCCCCCTTCAGTCCATAATGAATAACGCTGCAAGACTCCTCCACCTTACCAACCATTCAGTGTCCTTCACCCCTCTCTGCCAATCCCTCCACTGGCTTCCACTCACCCAACAAATAAACTTCAAAGTACTAACAATAGGTTACTAAGCCGTCCATAACTCTGCCCCCAGCTACATCACTAACCTACTCCCAAAATTCAACCAAGCCGCTCTCTTCGGTCCTCCCAAGACCTTCTGCTCTCTAGATCCCTTGTCACCTCCTCCCATGCTCGCCTCCAAGATTTCTCCAGAGCTTCTCCTATGCTTTGGAAAGCCCTACCCCAATCTGTCCGACTGTCCCCTAATTTATCCATTTTTAGGCGATCCCTGAAAACCCTTCTCTTCAAAGAAGCCTATCCTGCTTCTAACTAACACTGTTTTAATTCCCTCATCAGCTCATTCCCCCACAACTATTACCTTTTGTATCAATTGATCCTCCCTCCTAGATTGTAAGCTCTAATGAGCAGGGCCTCTGATTCCTCTTGTACCAAATTGTAATGTAATTGTAGTGTCTGCCTTTATTTTGTTAAGTGCTGCGCAAACTGTTGGTGCTATATAAAACCTGTATAATAATAATAGTAGTCCTTAAGGCACCTTAAACTAGACTTGTTCTTGATGCAATCCAGGCATCTCTGCCAGACTGTGTAGTGAGGTCAACAACCTCATGTGACCTGCAATTAAGTAGCACAACTTGGTCATTAGCCTTCCCCAGGCTGCTGCTTGGATATTGAAGGAGCAGCAGCACATCAATAGGGTAATTGCTATGCTTTAACTTATTGGGGCCATGTTCAGAAAGGGCAAAGAGCTTTACTGGTCCTAGTCTTGTCACTCCTCCTCCTAGTGTGAGAGCTGCTGTGCTGGGGAGAACAGGAGGATCTCAAGACTGATTATCATAATTACTGCAGTTCTATGTGAAAAGAAAATGATTACATAATGAATACATTCTAATGAATGGGTTCAATGGGAATGACAGAGAGTTCAAATGTATTCTCTTACAGTCTGGCATGCCCGGTGGCGTGCTGGCAGATTATAGACCAAACCATTTGGTACATCCAGAGCCTTTGCCAAGCTATTCTTCTGATGTGAAATTTAATATTTCAGACATAAATTCTGTGGTTCTAGTACATGTGCTCATTCATCTGGAAGGAGAGAGCAGAATGATTAGCCCATCAGTCTGCTGCTTCTCATTTCACTATCCAGTCACAGAGTGGGGGAAGGACAAGACCTGTAAGTGTTGACTAACTACAACAGTGCAAAGTCAGGTCTCCTGCCCTGCCAGACAGGGTTGTGCTTGGTAAGTCTCAGAAATCCTTTTTGCAGGTAAAAACTGCTCCCATGTATTCTTTTAATCTGTATGTTTTTAGTAGTTTACCTGGAGCTTAGCTTTACATTTTTCTGATCATAACTATAGATCTGTATCTTCTCTAGTCATCCAGAACTGTAAAATTAAATTCTTTTTACAGCTAAAGAATGTGGCCAGACCAGACCTGGGTTTGTTTCTAACAAAGTATGTGATGACGTTAATTGTTGGGATCTCCGCTATCTTCTGGGTTGGAAGTAAAAAGACCTGCTCCGAGTGGGCCAATTTTTTCAACCGGAGTCACAAAAAAGAGTAAGATGATAGTTTAATATTTTATTTTAAATGATGCCTTCTAAATCTGAAATGTGAAGCTTTTTTTTTTCTTTTTGTTATTTTTTTTTTTGGTAGCTATCGTAACAGTATATGGTTATGGCAGATTATTGATTTTCTTATGCAAGCAAAGTGCTGCACCACAGAATGATTTATTCCCTTTCATGTACACCCCTTAAGTTTCTGCTAATGCTTCGGTAACAGCGATCTTGTGATTTGGGGAAAAAAATGATGTCCCACAAAGTATATACCTTTTTTTTTCTGCTGAAGCTTGCATGGAAAATGGTGTCATAGCTGATGCTATAACTCAAGTGCATCCTAATACTGTATTCTTTGAGACACGTGCTGGGGATCACAGGCCTAGCGGTGACAAGCTGCCAAGTCTTGACAACCTCTTGAGATGCCTTCTGCAAGGTGGTGAATTTTCTTTCACATATAATGAAATTTGTACCTTGGCTCAGTGCCCTTAACTTTTATTGTTTTAGAGTATTTACCCGATTTGTCATCCATTTTCAGAGTACATAGTCTACCTAGAGTTTTTGTTTTATTATACTGTTGTATATGATGTAATGCTTTGAGGCATGGACCAGCATAAATATGACTGTAGTTACCTGTAAACCTGACAGTGTTACTTTCACTAAACATGATAAAAACAATGCATCACCTGAGTGCAGGGAAATCTGAATGTCAATGTACACTAATCGCTGCAGTTGCAGCAAAGATGCTCAGTAGAATCTACAGCCATTTACACATGGTGGGCATTATATAGCTGCCTGTAACTTGTTCAGACTTCGCTTTGGCAGAAGGAAGTCCTCCAGCACTAACTAACTTTGCGACTGTGAGTTGTCATATGACCTAATGCCGAGAGCTACAAATGAAGCTGATACTGGAAATGGTGGGTCACAAAAATATGGGGTGGATTTACTAAAATCAAAGAAGACCAAATCTGCAGTAGCTCTGCATTGCAACAAATTGGCCTCTATTTTCAGCTTTTTCAGTTAAGCTTTGGAAATGAAATTTAGAAGCTGATGGGTTGCCATGCACAACTGCTCCAGATTCTACCCTTTTTAGCTTTAGTAAATTCCCCTCATCATTTATTTATTTTTTTGTGACTTACCTTTTCACATGTTCCAGTATCCACTTCCTTTGCAGATGTCTGCATTTGTTCATTATTATTATTATTATTATTATTATACAGAATTTTTATATAGCGCCAACAGTTTGTGCAGCGCTTTACAATGTTAGGGCAGAAAGTACAGTTAAAATACAATTCAATACAATTCAATACAGGAGGCATCAGATGACAACTCGGAGCCACAAAGGAAGTTGGTGCTGAGGGACTTCCTTCTGCCAGAGCCCAGCTTTTACCATGCCCACCAGTAACTGCATTATGGCACAGTTTGCATTGTACACTTTAATTGTTCCACAAAGTTGCTCCCCATCCAACAGATCCCAGTCCTTCCCCGAAACCCAGCATTGTGTACGGACTGTCTTTCAATATCCAAATTGTTCTTGCATGTTGTATGCAGGCAGTGGTCAGTGCACACAAGGTGCTGCACTCCAACAAGTAGACGCCAATACTGTTGGTCTATAATGCAGGGGCAGCCAGCAAATTAGTTAGTGCAACAAGAAGGAATTGGACAAATTAATGGTGTGGGTGTGTTTGTGTGTGTGTATGTGTTTTCTTAGGGTCATATTATTTTTTATTATTAAATATAGTTTTATTTTCTATTGAGTCCTACAATGGTTTTTTTTTTTTTTTTGAGTTTACATCATGCTCTAAAAAGTTAGCATAGGTGGATATGTTACCTAAATCTGCAAACTGTGTGTGAAATAAATAAATAAGCAAAAATAACATGAAAATTGATCAGCTAAATACATAGATTTTTTATTTTATTTTTGACACTACATTTTGTATTTTGTACTAGTATCTAATACTAATTTATACAAATATCCAATGCAATAACCTGAAGATGAGTTGAGTGTAAGGCCCCTTTCACACGGGCGAACCGATCCGGTCCTCTTGTCAGTTTTTTAGGTGGACCTGATTGGACCATCCATTGCCATCTATGGAGTGGTGGATGTAAACGGACATGCGTCCATCGGATCAGATGACAGTCAGACGGAAATGAACAGGCGGTCCATTTCCATCCCACTGCCCATAGAGGTAAGTGGGCTGTGCAGAGAGGACACGGACTTGCCATCCACCTTCTCAGCGGGGATCAGTGGACAGATTCCCTGCTGAGCAGGCGGATCTGCTGGCGGAGTCTGCCCATGTGAAACAGCCCTAATACAGTGAAAAATAGTATATTTCCATATGTAGGCATGTACATCAGACCAGTAAAAAGGACTTTGGTTCCAGAAAGCAAAAATGTGCCTCCAAATTAGAGACAGTTGGAAACACTAAATGTCCAGATTTCCTGTGGATGTCATGTGGTTGCCTTCACAGTGGAATTCACAATGATAATGTGTCCAATTTCATGTTGCCTTCCCATCCCAGATGCACGATTGCTAGTTTTATTATGAGTGGCCATGTTGGAGGAAATGAGTGAGCGCCCAGGTGGTGTGGTAGGACAAGGCTCTCTTGTTGCTCCTGCTTGCTTTTGGTTACATTATGGCCAGACCACGGCAGCCTTGGCTGCAGACAGGCAGATCTGTGGTTTACTGCTGACCTGCAAGCACGTAGCTGCTTTCAATGGGTGTTTTGTATGGAGACGTGCAGCACTTCCTCTCCTCTGCGGTATGTGCTTGGGTTTCCAGGCAGTGTCAGCAGGGGACATGTCTGCCTAGAGCAGAAATGATAAATCTCATGTAGTTGTGTGCACCCGCTCTGTCTAATCAGCACATATTTTGTTTTTCTCTGACATCTCTCCATGTTCTGCTGAAACCTAATCCTCCTACCCGGAGGTAGCAGCAGAATCCTTACATTTATTGTTTATATGTTGCTCTTTGCACTGTTCCTTGAGACAGTTAGAAATGTCTGAAGTTAGAAAGAAGCCATCACTTCGTATTAGATTTACCCAGTATCTATGATTTTACTTTAGATTGTTTTATAAAAACAGGTGAAATCTAAATGTAAACCTAACAAAGTTTAATCTATTGATTAAACATTAATATTTACCTCCCAGAACTGAGATTGTTAAAGACCAGTTCCTTATGCAGCTGAATGTATATTAACAGGTTTTGGCCTCAGTCTGTTACATGTTCTCCTAGTTCCCCCTGTTCTAACCTTAGATTTCTTGTGTTGTAGCCCGGTCGCAGAGAGCAGAAGAGTCCTGCAAGAGTCCTGTGAATTCTTTATCAAACAGAACTCCAACCAGAAGCACAAAAAGAAACATCACAGGTCCAGCTCCCACAACTTGAAAGTCCTCTCCAAATCCATGGGAACCAGCACTGGAGCCAAATCCAACCATGGTGTGTCTGCCATGGCAATCACCAGCCATGATTTCCTCGACAAAGAGACAACAATGGATGTCAGGAGTACAGGGAACCTGTCACCAAGAGAAGACAAAGAGTCAAGTAGCGTTATCCTGAAAGGAAGGGCGGACCACCCAGCAGAAGAGACAGCACTGACTTTGCTGGAGAACTGTGAGCTCCCAACACAGTCTGAGGAGCATAAAGATATACCTAGCACAGTGAAAGGCAATGGCTTAACTGGAAGTGTACACAGACTCATCGAGGGCAGGTAGGAGTTCAAGAACCGCACAATAACCTTTGTGTATTTCCACTTGTAAATGTGGTATAAAGCTCCTCCGGCCTGGAACCAAGCTAAAATGGCCCCTATATTATATTGTATCATTTTTATCATGCCTTCGGTAATAGCATGCTTTGGGATTGCAGTTTGATGAATCAAGGTCAGGATGTTTCTTCCGTACACTCCTGCTTTGCACATTTATATCTGCTACAAACTGAAAATCTAGTTGAAGTTGAGAGATTCTAGTCTAGGGCTATGTGCAGACAGGTGCAAAGCTAGGACACAATTGGATGTTCTAAATTCCGAGTGCCTAACCTGATGTCCAAGGGCCATATACGACCGTTTGGTGTTTGAAGTGCGCCTCTCAGGCCCCAACAGTCAGTAATGGTATCTGAGTAAAGGGGCCTTTGATAACCGTAATCTCTAGCAGTTTTATGTACAGTGTCCCTAGTCTGACTGTCAACTACAGCATGGCTTCAAGTGATTTGTAAAGTCGCGTTTTTAAAAAAAAAGAAAAATAACATTCATGTTATACTTGCCTCCTTTGTGCAGTTGGTTTTGCACAGAGCAGCCTGGATCCTCCTCTTCTTGGGTCCCTCTTAGCTGCTCCTGGCCCCTTCCTCCTGTCGAGTGACCCCCACAGCAAGCAGCTTGCTATGGGGGCACCCGAGCCGAGTCACAGCTCCCTGTGTCCATTCAGAGACAGAGCCCCGGCCCCGCCCCCTCTCTTGCCTGATTGGATAACTTGACTTTGATTGACATCTGCGTGAGCCAATGGCGCTGCTGTGTCTCAGCCAATCAGGAGGAGTGTCCCGGATGGCTAAGACACTCGTGGACATGGCTGGAGAGAGATAGGGCTCAGGTAAGTAGTTGGGGGGTGCTGGGGAGGCTGCTACACACAGAAGGTTTTTTATCCTAATGCATAGAATTACCTTCTGCCATTACAACTCCTTTCAGTCTGCAACCACTCCTGTTAAATAGTCTCTGACCATTTCCTTGAGTAAATCTTTAATCTATGATGGTCTCTGTAGCATTACAAATAATATTATATGTGGCCCTTTTGGAGCTAACAGGGATGGCATGTGTGCCCCCTATACCCCCATAAGTTGAGCAGCATTGTTTTAAATTGCCCTCAAATGAAAGAATTATCATATAGGAGATGAGCAGTGAATAAAGCACAGGCACAAAAATGTTGCAGAACCATATTTCTGGGTGACACTTCCCTCCAGGGAGTAGACTGGGTGCTTCTGTTCTTACCCCCTGCTGATGTGAACAGAGCACCGTGTTCTTCTTGTCTCCAGGCTGTGATGTTTATTTTTATCCTGTTAGACCAGTGAGGTAAAAAAAAAAAAACTGAAGGAAAGCGTTAGTGACCGATATCAAGCAGTGAGATTCCCACTGTAATTTCCCCTATCAGCTTTGTAACACTAGCCATACACTGTGCAAATTTTGGCCAATTCCTGCTGAATGTTACAAAATTCGAGCTGTGGGTGATCCTGTTGGCAACCTCCGCCCCGCGCTCGACAAAAGTCGGTTTTTCAATCTACTTTTGTTGAAGAAGCCGGTCTGCATATTTTTGGCCAAACAGAACTTGTATTTAATCAGGAGTAGCGGCAGAATACGGTAGCTGTCAGCTGACATTCCTCTATTCATGCTGTTTAGTGTGGATGGGGGAATAGATGGATTTCTCTCGTCCAGCCCCCTAAGACTGGCCTTCTAAAAATCAAGCTGACTGAGTCCTGTTTCAGCACTGAGCTGCTCCCTCGGAGTGCAAGAAAGTCCCGTCCCTCACTTTTATAGAGAGGAATGAAGACTTGAAAGCACCATGCACGTGACACCTTTACCTCTGGTATTTTGAGATGTGCAAGAACTGACCAAAATCGTTCTGACCTGCAGTCTTTCGGAGTTTTTTTCAACCTCTTTTCATCAAGGCACCCTTTAGAATTGCGCACAATCCTGGGGGAACCCCAGTCTGAGGGCTCGTTCACACTAGGAGGTGCGTCCAAGCATGCTTGCTTCTTGCATCCCCGCATGTCATGTTTTTTTAATGGGCAGCTGTATGCTAGTGAAAAACACTAAAAAGGTCCTGTCATCCTTTTTATAACTTGTGCCGCACCAAAACCCACATACCATGCGTTTTAGCAGGCATCAACGTACACCTATCTGCTAGATGCATAGAGGTGCCTTTATGTGACAAAAAAGGCTGAACTTTTTTGTGCTGTGCAGGAAAACCTGTACTTTTGCACGTTATCTCACTGCATGTCCTAGGACAGTGATGGCAAACCTTGGCACTCCAGATGTTTTTGAACTACATTTCCCATGATTCTCTTGCAGTCTGCAGTGTAGTTGAGCATCATGGGAAATGTAGTTCCAAAACATCTGGAGTGCCAAGGTTCGCCATCACTGTCCTAGGATGTAGTTTCAAAGGCAGAGTTAAGTGGTCTGTAGGATTCCCCCTCCTCCAAAATCTTCCCTTCTAGCACAAATTATGTTTTCTCCCCCCTCCAAATCCCCTACTATTACAAAACACATCCCACCACATCCCTCTCATCACTACAGGAGTAGTGACAGCGGCAAAGAGGAGGTGGGAAGAGCCTGGAGGAGCTGCTGGCTGTGCTACCCCCCAGCACCTATAGGAACCTGTCTGTATACAGCAGATAACGCAGAACACACTCAGATTGGTCTTTGCAGCGTTTGATTACCTCCCTCTACCCACAATTATTTCTGCCGAGATAGAAGCAGTCTGGGGGAGATCCTGTGTTAACTCCCGTGTACAGACAGGAAGGAGAGGGCGCAGCCTTGACCTCCTCCCTGCTTCTATCTGTTCTCCTGTCATTAACCCAGGAAGCTATGCAGGCCAACCGACCTTTCCATAGCAACCGATGAGGTCATGTCATGTTTTCCCTAGAAAGAAAAAAAAATTTTGACTATCTTCTGGCCATATGTTGATTGACTGACTTAGTAGTTTCAATCAAATGTAGCACTCTCTACTTAGGTAGTGTGCTAGAGTTGAGATTTTTGTCAGTGCAGGTAAATTTAAGCAGGCCCTGTTTGTTTTGATCTGTGGCCTGGAAATGGCTTAGAGTAGGCTGGTGACGGTTAGTTTCATCTTACAGTTACCTGCTTCTAGAAGGAAGGTGGGGAAAAAGGGTGGAGCTGTCTGGGGTGTTCTGAGGAGCCCTGACCAATTCCCATCCTGGATTAGCAGGGGGCTGGCCTCCTTTAATACCTGGAGTCAGCCGAGCTGGGGAGGAGTTGTTTGGGTGGAAGAACTGGAGATGGAGTATTAGGCTGTTGGGGGGCTTTGGAGGGAGCCCCCCAGTCTGGGGGGGGGGCTTGGGCCAGGGGCTCAGAGCTGAACAGGAACCCCACACAACCCAAGGGGTGTCCTGAACTGGAGCAGGAGAGGACAGCAGGGAATACTGCCGGGCAAGTCTTCCAGAAGTCATCCATCCAGGTGACGGTATGTGACAGACACAGTTGGGAGAGCTGGGAAAGGCATGCCAGTGTGGACTGGGAGTGTGCAGTAGGAGATGGATGTAGAGCCAGCGGTAAAGACTGTGATATCACTGGCAGTGAAGTCGGACCACTGCAGCTGGGAGAACTGTCGGGGTCTGCAAGGGCTGACTGGGATCAGTATTCCACCAAAGAGGGCAGCTAGCATCAAGACGTTGCTACACCTTAGGGGCCCGTGGTCCCTGCCTCTAATAAGGTATTGTTGCTAAGGCCTGGCTGAAACCAAAAGTCAGGCCTAGCCATGTGCTAGCTGCGTCAGAAGAACTGTGCTGGAGGGAGAAGGAAGGAGATATAGTCTGCAGCAAGTGTTGTGCAGGAGGAGATTATCTAAATTGTCCCAAACCATGCAAGAATCTCTTTCCTGGGCATCCCATGAATTTCTTAACCCCTTCCAAGTTTTAATCCCTCAATAAAATACAAAAACAAAGCTGATGGACTTGTTCATTGTCTTAGAGTGGCTGGAAGTGAATGCTGGGCAGGATGATAGGTGGGCCACAATCACTCAGCAGCCCCTACAGGGGCACCGCTACACAAATATTGTGTCATTTTCAGTGCTAGCAAACTATCGCTGAAGAAATCCTTGGTGCCCGCGTGATTTTGATCAAATACAAATCAAAAGTGCCATTTGTGTCATTAATAGCCTAACAAATCAATCAAAAGAAACACAAAAGTATAATTCCCATAGATGGGCAGCACTTCTTTAACAAGTATCTGCCTCTTTACCAGTGTTTTATTTCAGAGCTTACACAAGGTTATTGTGCGTCTCCACCTCCCACATGTCAGTGTGTTCAAAGTCAGGCGATTGGCCACTGAGACCCGAACACTTCCATCATGAAAGGAAAAGGGAGGGTGTTGCATGCTCATGTATTCAGAAATACTGGATATTTCTACTAATAGATTAGGGGGGAAACATGTGGAAGGTGTCAATGGAAAAGGTTGTCACTATGCCGGAGTGAGTAAAGTGAAAGATTTTCTCCTAGGAAAAAAAAAAATGATTATCTGAGCTACACAAGCAAAGTTTCTGCTGGGTGTTATATTGAACAATGTCAATATCCAATCATTTTTCAAATTGGGATGCTTATAAGGCGGGCACTAAATATCTTAAATGTTTTAAGTGTGCTAGTTACATTTTAAGCTTCTGATGCCTGTTTTGGTCATTTTTTTTTTTACCAAGGGTTGGTTGTTGGGCTCTGTTGTAGCTTATAGTCTAATCACTACTATTTCCATTTCTCGCTTCTCCTTTTTTAGTTCACACATTGAAAAAGACTTCACTGAACCAGCCTTCTATCCAGACCGAGGATCTCCTCACTCCATCCCGAATACCAGTCTCTCCAATCTTCCGGAGCCCCTCCTCAAAGACGAGCTTGGCCAAAATGGACCGACAGCATGAAATAACCTTGTTGGACTTCTGAATAAATAATATTGCAGCCGGTGTTCCCGGCGAGTCAGGACTTTTTTTTATAAAAGCCTTTTTTTGCACTTAATAACCAAAGTTGGATACCGCTGAGAGCAGTTTAAAGGGTCAGTCCACCCAAAATAGATATTTCTGGTTTGGAAGGGAGCTCATGGGGTGTAGTGGCCAGACACGTTCCTATATCTTTGTACAACTCTAATGGAGAGATATTTGCTGCTGCATATTCTTTAAAACTCACCTGTCACAATTGCTTTCAGTTTGATGTTCCTGCTTGCTCAATTGATCTGTTTCTGCAGCCCTTTAAAGATCAGAATGTATTTTTTTTCATACGGCAAAGCATGTCCGTACCTCACATGTGACAGTGTTTGGATTGCGCAAATAAAGCAGAACTCCAGAAATTTTGTATTTTCTAAACTTACATTGGGCCAGCTTGGTTATATGTAATTGTCCATGTGTCACATCTGGAGGGATGCTAGGGATGATTAAAATTCACTGTAGTAGTCTGTGCTACATACAATGTGCCTCTTCTGGGTTCGGGGGTGACTTGCCATCTGCACACAACACAGGAGGTGCTTACTCCTGTAGTAGTATTATTATTATTATATAGGATTTATATAGCACTAACAGTTTGCACAGTCCCAATATAATAGGAGGCAGTACAATTTTTAATACAGGTCAATACAGAAAGAATAGGCCCAGCTCCTGGAGCTTACAATCTAAAGTGGGGTGACAAAAGGTAATAGCTGCAGAGGATGATCTGATGAAGTACAGTTTTTAGGTGGAGGAGGGATAGACTTCCCTGAACAATCAAGTTTTCAAAGATCGCCTAAAGTTGGACTGGTAAGGAGCTAACCGGATATACTGGGATAGGGAGTTCCAGATTATGGGAGAGCTTCTGTAGAAGTCCTAAAGACAAGTATTTGAGGAGGTGACAAGTAAGCTAGTGAGCAAGATGTGTTGGGAGGAGTGGAGAATATGATTATTGCAATATCTTGAGATGAGGTTGGTGATGTAGCTGGGGGCAGTATTATGGCTTTGTATATTGTGGTTAGTATTTTGAATTTTGTATGCTGGGGCAGTGGAAACCAGTAAATGGATTGGAAGAGTGGGGCAGCAGCCACAGATTGGATAGTCAGGTGTATAAGTCTAGCAGCAGCTTTCATAATAGACTGAAGCGAAGATGGCCTATGTCAAGGTAGGCCTGCATAAAGGGAGTTGCAGTAGCCAAAGCGGGAGATAACCAAGGAGTGAAGCTGTTTTATGAGTCACTAGTTAAGGGGTGATTTCTGGAAATGTTACAGAGGTTAAGGTGGTATGATTTAGTCAGTGATTGAATGTAGAGCTCATAGGAAAAGTTAGAGTCTAGGATTACACCCAGCACCTTGGCATGTGAAAAGGAGTTGATAATTGTGCTATTGATCTCAATAGAAGAAGCTTGGTTTTAGACAGATTGTGTTTGAGCAGTGTTATCTATGTGTTCAATAGTTTTCTAATAAACCTCCTGGCTCTTCAGATATGATGCACGGACCAATGATTCAGGTTGCCCCGTACACACGAGCGTAATTTCCGCCGGAAAAATCTTGGATGGTTTTTCTGACGGAATTCCGCTCAAGTTTGGCTTGCATACACACGGTCACACAAAAGTTCTCTGAACTTTCGACCATCAAGAACGCGGTGACGTACAACACTCCGATGAGCCAAGAAAATTAAGTTCAATGCTTCCGAGCATGCGTCAAATTGTTTCCGAGCATTTTTGCATTTTTTTCGCGTTGGAATTGCAAACAGACGAACGGAATTTCCGTCAAGAACTTTTTCCGTTGGAAAAATAGAGAACCAGCTCTCAATCTTTTGCTGGCGGAAATTCAGACAGAAAAAGTTGGATGGAGCATACACACGGTCGGAATATCCGTCCAAAAGCTCCCATCACACTTTTTTTTTTGACGGAAATTCCGAACGTGTGTATACAGCATTAGAATGTGGTTCTCAACCTCAGTCCTCAAGTACCCCCAACGGGCCATGTTTTGGGAACTTCCCTTAGATAAAATGGCTCTTATCAACACCAATGTCATTGATATTGATTTAAAGCAGCTCTGCAAAGTAAAAAGAAAACCTGAAAACATGGCCCATTGAGGGTACTTGAGGACTGAGGTTGAGAACCACTGTGCTCACTCTGATCTCTTCTACTGTCAGATTGTTCTTTTTCTGCATATTTGCAGGCAGCACATCTGGTTGGTTCCCAGTGTTGTTCCTCCTGCTTCAAGTCTGAGTGCTGAATTAAGTACTAGTTGCATTTAAAAAATACATTTGATGTATTAATGAATACAGACCTGTATTCTGCTTTAAGTTGAAATGTCATTGTGACGGGTATGTTTTGCCGCACTTTGTGGGGAACTTTCAAAATTGGAGACACATTAGTGAGTGATTTAGCCTTCCAGCATCTGCCTATAAATATAACTTTTGGGTGGACTGAAACGTGTGCCCATCATCTGTATTTGGCAGAGGTGACCATTTAATATGCTGAAGTGGTGTTCAGGAATTTGCACCCTGTCTGTCACTGAGCTCTGTGATAGGCTAAAGCAACAAAATAGTTCCCTCTTCTGTATGTAGGTGATGGATACAAACAGTATGTGTTTTTTTATAATGTTACAATTTTTATTATGTTACATTTTGTAAATTAGAGCTTTATTTGTGTATATTTGTATCTGCGGATTGCCTTAATAGACCTGCCACATATTCTAAAAAGAATAGGTGCGTTTATTTACTTAGCAGTAATTGACTGTATATAAGTAGGTTGTAGACTTGATCGGACTGGCTTCTACATTAGAAATGGCACTGTAGATATGTAATATCTAGCTGCAATTCCTGCAGGTTCTAGCCATATACAACTCCCAGACAGGTTCTTTACCTCTATGCGCTTCATGTCCTGCTGTGGTTATTTTGGTAGTTTGTACACTGGAAAATATTTAAAAGAAATAATAAATTGCTAGTTTTCTTAAAAGTGGTACAATGTGGTACTTTCCAGGGGCAAAAGTATGAATGTCAAATTACAGAGGTTTTTAGACTGGCAGGGACTTCCCTCTCTAATACTTGCAGCAGATTTTTTGCAGAGTAAGAGCCCGGAGATGACTGCCTCATGAGCTGGCCTTCTTTTACCTCAAAGTGGTTATGATCTCATGTCTGTGGTCCACCGCTTCATGCCCCTAGCAGGCCCTTGTCCATAGGTGCAGTCAACAGGGCAGGCTAGAACAACCAGCTTCAACCAGGGTGCCATCAGCGTTCTTTAGGGGTGCTGTGGCAAAATGCCCAAAAATTGACAAGCTGGTGGGTAGATCAAGCCTGCCTTTTTTTGTTATTCAAAGACTAAGAACCGGTTCACATTAGGACGACTTGTCAGGCGACTTAGCCGCTTGACAAGTAGCGTCCCGTTCTGTACAATGGAACCGTTCTAATCGGAGCGACGCAAGTCGCTCCTACTTAGAAAAAGGTTCCTGTACTACTTTGGGGACGACTTGCATAGACTTCTATATAGAAGTCGTTTTGCAAGTCGCCGCTGCAGTTGTGTTCAAGTCGTCTGAGGCAGTCGCGCTGGAAGTCGTGCTGCCTCAGTGTGAACCCACTCTCAGGTTTTATTGTGCAGCACTACAACCTGGGGCATTATGAGGGCCAGCCGTTGGTGTCCTAACAACTAGTGATGTCAGTGGTTGGTAAGGAGCACATTAGGTACCTGCACAGTGTCCTTTGTTTTCTCCACCGCTGCCCCCTCTCCATCAGGACTGGGTCACATAGCTGTGTGAGGGAATGAAACTGAGGGAGAAGAGAAACATTGGAGTACTAGTCTGTACCTGTGTGAAAATATGCATGTCTGATAGACAGTGCAAATTCTGCAGAGATTTCAGGTGGATCCTAAATCTCCAAAAGTCAGCGCTAGATGTGACTTGCTTGAAATATCTGGGCCTATTCCTAGATATGCCTGCCCCCCTCCCAATTCATGCTCACATAAAAGCAAATGGTTCTGGGCCTAATGATAGCCCAATTTCAGTCCAGACCATTGAAACTCGCCATTCTGACATTGTTGGGCAAGCAGTCTCAGTCTCTGGATTGTACCATATGCCAACCAGCAAGACCAGGCTTGACCTGATGTGGTGGCTTCTTCCTGTAGGTGTGGAAGGTACTTGCGATAGATGCCAGCCTGTCGGGCTGAACACCTTATTTGTACAGGGGACTTTTTTTGTCATAGGAAGCCCTGCAAATCCATTATCTCTGCAAAGCTGGACCCCTCGGCTGCAAAGTCACCCGACCGCTACTCAGTCCGACAATACCACAGCAGTGGCTACACCAACTATCGGGGAGGCACCAGAAGTCATTCTCAAAGATAAGTGGGCCTGTTACTGACGTGGGCAGAACTTCACATTCCGGCCCTTACTGCCACACAGATCCCTGGCTTGAAAAATTGTCAGGTAGACTTCCTCAATTATCAAAATCTGGATTCCAGAAAATGTTCTCTTTACCTGGATATTATATGAGCTCTCTGATGCGGTTAGGGGACACTGGACCTGGACCATCTGGTGTCCAGGTTCAACAACAAAATAGTCCAGATTTGTAGCCAGGACTGGGGAACCTCCTGCATTCTCAGTGGGTGCACTGGTGACTCGGAGGGATCAGTTTGCCCAAATTTAAGGCTTTTCCCCTCTAAAGCGTCTGCTGTCCTGGCCGCTTGCCCCCCAGCTCTACCATGCCCTGCTGAAACCAGCCCTGTACTGGGCAGTGCATAGCTGAGAAAAAGCTAGCCAAGAAGCTTGAGTAAGACCAGTATGGTGAAGTTGTGGTTTTTGAAGAGGTTACATTTTATATGTGTGTGTGTATATTCTGAGTGGCAGGCTGCGAGTGCATGCTATGTCCTTAAAGCGGAGTTCCACCCAAAATGGAACTTCCGCGTAAGTGTTGGTGACCCCCTGACATGCCACATTTGGCATGTCTTTTTTTTGGGATGGGGGGTACCCTGTTTTTACAGGTACCCAGCTCCCACTTGCTCCCCTGGCACCGGAATGTAGATCACCTCTCCCCACAGTGAGAATGCTGGCGCTGCGGATGAGGAGAGGAGGGGGGGCTTCGTGCGCCCGCATCTCTGGACAGGTAAGTGTCTGATTATTAAGTCAGCAGCTACACTTTTTGTAGCTGCTGACTTTTAAATGGGTGGAACTCCGCTTTAATATATAAATAGCAAATACACTACTTTTTAACATTACTTACTCCTGAGCCCTGTACTTCGTGTGTTACACACTCTTAACCCCTGCTCTCTATGTTACTTACTCTTGAGCCCTGAACTCTGTGTGTTACTTCTGACACCTGCACTGTGTACATTACTTCTGACTCCTGAACTCTGTGTTACTCCTGATCCCAGCACTCTTTGCATTATACACTCTTGACCCAGAGTAGGTTCTGGATTTATTTAACCACTTCCGGACCACCGCACGCCAATATATGTCCTTACTTTGAAGCGGAATATCGTTGTTATGGCAGCAACTAGCTGCCATAGCCCTGGTATCCTCTTCTTCAGACGGCGGTCCGCTTTCCAATAAGAGTGGTCTATGTGGCGGATTTGCCGCAAGATCACTTTGATCGGCGGCGGGAGAGGGCTCCCGTCACGCTCCGGTGCCCTCCGCCTCTTACTGGAGCTGTCGACAGCGGCAGAGTCGTTCAGATCCTCACCCTTGCTGGGCATGAGACGAGTGAGGGGAAGATGGCCCCCACCCATCTATATAACATTGCAGGGTGGAAGCGACGTCTAAACCATAGCTCTTAAAGGGCCTTTTTTTTTTTTTTTTTTTTTTTTTTTTTTAACCACTTGCCGACCGCCGCACGACTATATACGTCGACAGAGCGGCACGGGCAGGCAAAAGGACGTGTATGTACGTCCTTGCCTGCCCGCGGGTGGGGGGTCCGATCGGACCACCCCCCGGTGCCTGCGGCGGTCGGCAAATCTCCCCCGGCGATCGGAGGTGAGGGGGAGGCCATCCATTCGTGGCCCCCCCCTCGCGATCGCTCTCAGCCAATGGGATCATTTCCCTGCCTCTGTATTGTACACAGAGGCAGAGGAAATGATGTCATCTCTCCTCGGCTCGGTATTTTCCGTTCCGGGCCGAGGAGAGAAGACTGCAATGTAAGTGCACCAACACACTACACACAGTAGAACATGCCAGGCACACTAAACACCCCGATCCCCCCCCCCCGATCGCCCCCCGATCGCCCCCCGATCCCCCCCCAATCACCCCCCCCCCCCCCGTCACAAACTGACACCAAGCAGGTTTTTTTTTTTTTTTTTTCTGATTACTGTATTGGTGTCAGTTTGTGACAGTTACAGTGTCAGGGCAGTGAGTGTTAGGCCCCCTGTAGGTCTAGGGTACCCCCCTAACCCCCCCTAATAAAGTTTTAACCCCTTGATCACCCCCTGTCACCAGTGTCGCTAAGCGATCATTTTTCTGATCGCTGTATTGGTGTCGCTGGTGATGCTAGTTAGGGACGTAAATATTTAGGTTCGCCGTCAGAGTTTTATAGCGACAGGGACCCCCATATACTATCTAATAAATGTTTTAACCCCTTGATTGCCCCCTAGTTAACCCTTTCACCACTGATCACTGTATAACCGTTACGGGTGACGCTGGTTAGTTTGTTTATTTTTTATAGTGTCAGGGCACCCGCCGTTTATTACCGAATAAAGATTTAGCCCCCTGATCGCCCGGCGGTGATATGCGTCGCCCCAGGCAGCGTCAGATAAGCGCCAGTACCGCTAACACCCACGCACGCAGCATACGCCTCCCTTAGTGGTATAGTATCTGTACAGATCAATATCTGATCCGATCAGATCTATACTAGCGTCCCCAGCAGTTTAGGGTTCCCAAAAACACAGTGTTAGCGGGATCAGCCCAGATACCTGCTAGCACCTGCGTTTTGCCCCTCCGCCCAGCTCGGCCCAGCCCACCCAAGTGCAGTATCGATCGATCACTGTCACTTACAAAACACTAAACGCATAACTGCAGCGTTCGCAGAGTCAGGCCTGATCCCTGCGATCGCTAACAGTTTTTTTGGTAGCATTTTGGTGAAATGGCAAGCACCAGCCCCAGGCAGCGTCAGGTTAGTGCCAGTACCGCTAACACCCACGCACCGTACACCTCCCTTAGTGGTATAGTATCTGAACGCATCAATATCTGATCCGATCAGATCTATACTAGCGTCCCCAGCAGTTTAGGGTTCCCAAAAACGCAGTGTTAGCGGGATCAACCCAGATACCTGCTAGCAACTGCGTTTTACCCCTCCGCCCGGCCCAGCCCAGCCCACCCAAGTGCAGTATCGATCGATCACTGTCACTTACAAAACACTAAACGCATAACTGCAGCGTTCGCAGAGTCAGGCCTGATCCCTGCGATCGCTAACAGTTTTTTTTGTAGCGTTTTGGTGAACTGGCAAGCACCAGCCCCAGGCAGCGCCAGGTTAGTGCCAGTAGCGCTAACACCAACGCACGCACTGTACACCTCCCTTAGTGGTATAGTATCTGAACTGATCAATATCTGATCCGATCAGATCTATACTGGCGTCCCCAGCAGTTTAGGGTTCCCAAAAACGCAGTGTTAGCGGGATCAGCCCAGATACCTGCTAGCACCTGCGTTTTGCCCCTCCGCCCGGCCCAGCCCAGCCCAGCCCACCCAAGTGCAGTATCGATCGATCACTGTCACTTACAAAACACTAAATGCATAACTGCAGCGTTCGCAGAGTCAGGCCTGATCCCTGCGATCGTTAACAGTTTTTTTGGTAGCGTTTTGGTGAACTGGCAAGCGCCAGCGGCCTAGTACACCCCGGTCGTAGTCAAACCAGCACTGCAGTAACACTTGGTGACGTGGCGAGTCCCATAAGTGCAGTTCAAGCTGGTGAGGTGGCAAGCACAAGTAGTGTCCCGCTGCCACCAAGAAGACAAACACAGGCCCGTCATGCCCATAGTGCCCTTCCTGCTGCATTCGCCAATCCTAATTGGGAACCCACCACTTCTGCAGCGCCCGTACTTCCCCCATTCACATCCCCAACCAAATGCAGTCGGCTGCATGAGAGGCATTTTTATGTCCTCCCGAGTACCCCTACCCAACGAACCCACCCAAAAAAGATGTTGTGTCTGCAGCAAGCGCGGATATAGGCGTGACACCCACTATTATTGTCCCTCCTGTCCTGACAATCCTGGTCTTTGCATTGGTGAATGTTTTGAACGCTACCATACACTAGTTGAGTATTAGCGTAGGGTACAGCATTCCACAGACTAGGCACACTTTCACAGGGTCTCCCAAGATGCCATCGCATTTTGAGAGACCCGAACCTGGAACCGGTTACAGTTATAAAAGTTACAGTTACAAAAAAAGTGTAAAAAAAAAAACACAAACAAAAATATAAAATAAAAAATAATAGTTGTCGTTTTATTGTTCTCTCTCTATTCTCTCTTTCTCTATTCTCTCTATTGTTCTGCTCTTTTTTACTGTATTCTATTCTGCAATGTTTTATTGTTATTATGTTTTATCATGTTTGCTTTTCAGGTCTGCAATTTTTTATACTTTACCGTTTACTGTGCTTTATTGTTAACCATATTTTTGTCTTCAGGTACAGCATTCACGACTTTGAGTGGTTATACCAGAATGATGCTTGCAGGTTTAGGTATCATCTTGGTATCATTCTTTTCAGCCAGCGGTCGGCTTTCATGTAGAAGCAATCCTAGCGGCTAATTAGCCTCTAGACTGCTTTTACAAGCAGTGGGAGAGAATGCCCCCCCCCCCCCCCACCGTCTTCCGTGTTTTTCTCTGGCTCTCCTGTCTCAACAGGGAACCTGAGAATGCAGCCGGTGATTCAGCCAGCTGACCATAGAGCTGATCAGAGACCAGAGTGGCTCCAAACATCTCTATGGCCTAAGAAACCGGAAGCTACGAGCATTTTATGACTTAGATTTCGCCGGATGTAAATAGCGCCATTGGGAAATTGGGAAAGCATTTTATCATACCTATCTTGGTGTGGTCAGATGCTTTGAGGGCAGAGGAGAAATCTAGGGTCTAATAGACCCCAATTTTTTCAAAAAAGAGTACCTGTCACTACCTATTGCTATCATAGGGGATATTTACATTCCCTGAGATAACAATAAAAATGATTAAAAAAAAAAAAAATGAAAGGAACAGTTTTAAAATAAGATAAAAAAGCAAAAAAATAATAAAGAAAAAAAAAAAAAAAAAAAAGCACCCCTGTCCCCCCTGCTCTCGCGCTAAGGCGAACGCAAGCGTCGGTCTGGCGTCAAATGTAAACAGCAATTGCACCATGCATGTGAGGTATCACCGCGACGGTCAGATCGAGGGCAGTAATTTTAGCAGTAGACCTCCTCTGTAGATCTAAAGTGGTAACCTGTAAAGGCTTTTAAAGGCTTTTAAAAATGTATTTATTTTGTTGTCACTGCACGTTTGTGCGCAATTGTAAAGCATGTCATGTTTGGTATCCATGTACTCGGCCTAAGATCATCTTTTTTATTTCATCAAACATTTGGGCAATATAGTGTGTTTTAGTGCATTAAAATGTAAAAAAGTGTGTTTTTTCCCCAAAAAATGCGTTTGAAAAATCGCTGCGCAAATACTGTGTGAAAAAAAAAAATTAAACACCCACCATTTTAATCTGTAGGGCATTTGCTTTAAAAAAATATATAATGTGTGGGGGTTCAAAGTAATTTTCTTGCAAAAAAAAATAATTTTTTCATGTAATCAAAAAGTGTCAGAAAGGGCTTTGTCTTCAAGTGGTTAGAAGAGTGGGTGATGTGTGACATAAGCTTCTAAATGTTGTGCATAAAATGCCAGGACAGTTCAAACCCCCCCAAATGACCCCATTTTGGAAAGTAGACACCCCAAGCTATTTGCTGAGAGGCATGTCGAGTCCATGGAATATTTTATATTGTGACACAAGTTGCGGGAAAGAGACAAATTATTATTTTTTTTTTTTGCACAAAGTTGTCACTAAATGATATATTGCTCAAACATGCCATGGGAATATGTGAAATTACACCCCAAAATACATTCTGTTGCTTCTCCTGAGTACGGGGATACCAGATGTGTGAGACTTTTTGGGAGCCTAGCCACGTATGGGACCCCGAAAACCAAGCACCGCCTTCAGGCTTTCTAAGGGCGTAAATTTTTGATTTCACTCTTCACTGCCTATCACAGTCTCGGAGGCCATGGAATGCCCAGGTGGCACAAACCCCCCCCAAATGACCCCATTTTGGAAAGTAGACACCCCAAGCTATTTGCTGAGAGGTATAGTGAGTATTTTGCAGACCTCACTTTTTGTCACAAAGTTTTGAAAATTAAAAAAAGAAAAAAAAATTTTTTTTTTTTGTCTTTCTTCATTTTCAAAAACAAATGAGAGCTGCAAAATACTCACCATGCCTCTCAGCAAATAGCTTGGGGTGTCTACTTTCCAAAATGGGGTCATTTGGGGGGGGTTTGTGCCACCTGGGCATTCCATGGCCTCCGAAACTGTGATAGGCAGTGAAGAGTGAAATCAAAAATGTACACCCTTAGAAATCCTGAAGGCGGTGATTGGTTTTCGGGGTCCCGTACGCGGCTAGGCTCCTAAAAAGTCCCACACATGTGGTATCCCCGTACTCAGGAGAAGCAGCAGAATGTATTTTGGGGTGCAATTACACATATGCCCATGACCTGTGTGAGCAATATATCATTTAGTGACAACTTTGTGCAAAAAATAAATAAATAAATAAATAAATTGTCACTTTCCCGCAACTTGTGTCAAAATATAAAATATTCCATGGACTCAACATGCCTCTCAGCAAATAGCTTGGGGTGTCTACTTTCCAAAATGGGGTCATTTGGGGGGGGTTTGTGCCATCTGGGCATTTTATGGCCTTCAAAACTGTGATGGGTAGTGAGGAGTAAAATCAAAAATGTACGCCCTTAGAAATCCTGAAGGCAGTGATTGGTTTTCGGGGCCCCGTATGCGGCTAGGCTCCCAAAAAGTCCCACACGTGGTATCCCCATACTCAGGAGAAGCAGCTAAATGTATTTTGGGGTGCAATTCCACATATGCCCATGGCCTGTGTGAGCAATATATCATTTAGTGACAACTTTTTGTAATTTTTTTTTTTTTTTTTTTTTTTTTTCATTATTCAATCACTTGGGACAAAAAAAATGAATATTCAATGGGCTCAACATGCCTCTCAGCAATTTCCTTGGGGTGTCTACTTTCCAAAATGGGGTCATTTGTGGGGGTTTTGTACTGCCCTGTCATTTTAGCACCTCAAGAAATGACATAGGCAGTCATAAATTAAAGACTGTGTAAATTCCAGAAAATGTACCCTAGTTTGTAGGCGCTATAACTTTTGCGCAAACCAATAAATATACACTTATTGACATTTTTTTTACCAAAGACATGTGGCCAAATACATTTTGGCCTAAATGTATGACTAAAATTGAGTTTATTGGATTTTTTTTAGAACAAAAAGTAGAAAATATCATTTTTTTCAAAATTTTCGGTCTTTTTCCGTGTATAGCGCAAAAAATAAAAACGGCAGAGGTGATCAAATACCATCAAAAGAAAGCTCTATTTGTGGGAAGAAAAGGACGCAAATTTCGTTTGGTTACAGCATTGCATGACCGCGCAATTAGCAGTTAAAGCGACGCAGTGCCAAATTGTAAAAAGTGCTCTGGTCAGGAAGGGGGTAAATCCTTCCGGGGCTGAAGTGGTTAAATGACTTTTTTTATTGCATTTTAGAGTAAATATGAGATCTGCGGTCAAAAAGACAGCTCATATTTAAGAGGTCCTGTCATGCTTTTTTTCTATTACAAGGGATGTTTACATTCCTTGTAATAGGAATAAAAGTGACACAATTTATTTTATTTATTTTAAAAACAGTGTAAAAATAAAATGTAACATTAATAAGAAAAAAAATTTTTTTAAACGCGCCTAGTCCCGCCAAGCTCGCGTGCAGAAGCGAACACATACCTGAGTAGCGCCCGCATATGAAAACAGTGTTCAAACCACACATGTGAGGTATCGCTGTGATCGGTAGAGTGAGAGCACTCTTTAACTTAAAACATGTAACCTGTAGAATTTTTTAAACGTCGCCTATAGAGATTTTAAGGGTAAAAGTTTGTCGCCATTCCACAAGTGGGCGCAGTTTTGAAGCGTGACATGTTGGGTATCAATTTACTCAGCATAACGTTATCTTTCACAATATAAAGAAAAATTGGGCTAACTACTTATTTTTTAATTCAAAAAAAGTGTATTTTTTCCAAAAAAAGTGCGCTTGTAAGACCGCTGCGCAAATACGGTGTGACAAAGTTTTGCAACGACCTCTATTTTATTCTCTAGGGTGTTAGAAAAAAAATGTATAATGTTTGGGGGTTCTAAGTAAGTTTCTAGCTAAAAAACCTGTTTTTAACTTGTTTAAAACAAACGCATACAGCGCTGGCAAAATAAAATAAATACTACAACCATAGATGTGACACTATATAAAAAGTGCACTGTGCAATGATCCTATAATCATGAAACCATACATTCTATGAATAAAGTGCTAAATATATAGGATTAATATATAAAAATAAATGTTGACAAAAGACAATTGCTAATAAAGTGACAGTGATTAGTCCCGGATATATAAAAACAATGGAAAATTATGTGCTTAAAAAAAATAATAAATTGATGATTCAATAACAGTGATTAGTCCCAGAAAGGTGCCATAAGCTGAACTACTGTACAAGACTCTTGGTAGCGGCCCCACTGGAAAATAGCATCTCTTCAACCTATGCTGACAGTCAGTCACCTGAAGTACTGCAATTAGATGACTCTGATGTAATGCAATATGGACGGCTTAAAATCGTGGTAAGTGGGATAAGGCTTGGAGGCGCAGACCATCGAATCAAACCCAAAAAGACAAGGAAAAACAATATAGTGAAGTATTGTGGAGAAAGAGATCACTTGCGCATCAAAGCGCTACTCACAAGATACATGGTTGCAATCAGGCATATCAGATAAAC